>NC_080054.1:20389079-20409079 GCF_026212465.1 Amaranthus tricolor | reverse complement strand
GTGATGCTTTCTTCAGGCTATCTCTTTTTTTTATTACCAAAACAAATGTGACGCTTTCTTTTTAAATATGTGATACTTTCTTCATAGTAATGTGATGCTTTCTTTTATCATAAATATTCATATAAAAATGAATTTATGATGAAATACATAACATAAAATGCTTTCTTCATAAATATGAATATAAAAATGGACATAAAATAAGATGAAATACATAACATAAAATGGGCATAATCCAAGCAAAGCAGTTTAAGTTCTATTCCGTGCTAATAATTGATTAAGATCATTATGTTCTTAATCTTTCCACCATAACGTACTTTGTGTGCATGACAACATAATATAATACATGTAAATGCGAAATAGCAACAAAACAGCAACTTTAAATCAACATGTAAAGCAGCAACTTGTAAACAGCAAAAGCAAGCAACCCAAAGCAACTTGTTCTTCTTGTTGGGCAATTACGACTATCATTGTAATCAAAAGCAACCTATACACATTTTCAAAGTCAGTTAATATTAAATCAATATTTTTCAAGAGCAATACATCAAAAAAATATTCATATAAAAGAATACGTACCTTATTTACAAAGATGTTCTTCTTGTTGGGCAATTACGACTATCATGGTAATCAAATTCCTCTCAAGTTTTACACTTTCGTTTGTTCTTTTTACTTTGCTTGATATTTTTTTCCTTTTCACTAACTATCCTCTGCCTCTTTCCCTTATTTTTTGATTGTATTGGGCGATGGATTTCCATTGTTGGCGATGAATTTGGCCGTAACAAAAATTCTATTTGTTGTTCTTTCGTAATTTCCAACCTTACATCATCACTTTCCTCCAATTTTCTACTAAAATTCTTGAGGATTTTTAGAAGTGATTGTAATTCACTTTCACTTCCTTCAACTAAACCAACACAATGGAATATTTTCGACCAAACTTCCCCCAACAACTTTCCCGTGTTGTCCAAATTTTTATGGTCTTCAATCAAATTGTCATGCATATCAAAAATAGGCTTCTTCATAGCTAGTTTTGTCCAACGATCCAAGATATATTGCTTTGGGATTTGTGTTATTTGCCTTGCACTCATAACACAAATCGCATGACAACATAACAGGCCTATACGTTTGAACAAATTACACCGACAATCTACTTAAAGCTCATCAATTGAACTTCCTGCAATAAATGTGACTTTGTGCATCTTGTCTAATACCGAGTCCAAAACAATTATAGTTTCAAAACTTTCACTTTTTTCAATACTTTGAATATAAGTCTTGAAACTATACTTATAAACTTCGTATTGAAATAGAAAAAATATTGTTCTTGTATAGACTTCACTAGCATGCTTTTCAATTGGCAATGGAGTTTTTAATTGGGGTATCGTATGAAGTGATGATACATTCAACTTTTCTTGGTTATATCTTTGGGCATCTATTGCACTTTCATAGCTCATGTAAAACTCAACAAACATCATGTGCGGGTTTGAAAAATTGTTAAAAAAATTGTTAATGCTCTCTGATCGAGATGTAGCTCTCAAAATCCATCCCAATGTGATGTCCCTAAAATATGTTGGTATCCATTGGTCTCATATGCTAAACAAGTTACAAAACCATTTATCCTCAAGAAGATTATACTTTATCATGATTGCCTCCCATTTCTCCTCAAACTCATTTTCTTCTTGTTTAACATTCCACACACAACTATTTAATTCTTTCAAAAAAAACTCATCTTTGTTCAATTCAGGTCCTACTTTGTCTGTGACTTTGCTCATTATGTGCCACATACAAAGTTTATGTATTGTATTTGGAAAAACATTCTTAATTGCAATTTTCATTGCTGGGTCTTGATCAGTTATCAAATAAGTAGGCATACAATCCCCCACACAGTATGAAAAAGTCCTAAACAATCAATCAAATGACTCAGTATCCTCTTTAGCCAACAAACCAACACCAAATGTAATGCAAGACCTATGATGATCTACATCGGTAAAAAGAGCTAAAACCATACTATATTTATTAGTATCATAAGTACAATCAAAGGTGACCATCTCTCTAAATAGGGCGTAATTCTTCCTACTTATTGGATCTGCCCAAAAAAGACATGAAATGTGGTTATCCTCATCTAGTGCATTGTCAAAATAAAACCCTGGGAAAATATCTCTTTTCTTAATGAAATTCTCAATCAACATCTTTCCATCATCACCTTTGATGTAATATTTAAAATCTCTATGAAAAATTTTGAAATCTTACATAGTAGCTCCCACATTTTCATAACTCTCTACATTTTCCTTGAAAAGTCTAAATGATTTGACTGGTCCTACATTAATTTGTGCATTTTTTGATATGAAATTCTTGTGTAAAATAGTCAATTTCCTATTACCCCTTAAATAGTGTCGCGATGTAGGGCTAATAAGACAATGACTATGCCCCTCAACAAACTTGAAAACAAAATGCGTTCCTTTCTTTTTATCAATTTTCAATATCAACTTCGCCTTGCAACCAACTCTTTTGGTTTATCTCTTATACAGTACAACATCACCCTTATTTTTCTTAACTCTAGATACCATAAATCCCTCCCTACTACGAATAAAGTACTTCAAAACAATAACACCTTTGCGTTTACAAGTAGTAGCCAAACGTATATCAAAACCACAAATTTTTGCATACCTAGTATAAAAATCAAATGGATTTTCTAAATTTTCAAAAACCAAACCAACAAATGGCTTCTTATCATCTTCACAATAAGGAAACCACTCAGTAGAACCGTTAGGACTAACATGTGTTACAGTTCTCAAAGTTTTAGTCACTATTTAATAATAAAAAAAAGATACTATGAGATTTAAATATTACGCAACATAAACAACAATCTATGAAGAAAATTCTGATCAAATGCGATGCTGTCTTAATATATATGTGATTCTTGCTTATAAAAATGTGCTAGTACTTTTTGAACTCATACTGAGCCAACTTATTCTCGAGTCATGTAATGTGATACTTTATTGATAAATATGTGATGGTTTTTTGATGAAAGCATCATGTATGCTTCACTATATACTAAGAAAATGCATTATGAAAGCATCATACTAAGAATCACAATTCTATTAGATTTAAATATTATGCAACATAAACAAATTATCCTTCTCAATTTAAACATGTAATGCATTATGAAGAAAGCATCACAATACATTGTGGTTATCATTGGATTATTGGATTAATCATTGTTTATTACATTGTACATTATTACTGGATTATTATTAGTAGTAAACGAAAAAAGAAAAAAAATATACCAACTATTTGCTGCGGTCAACCCATAACCGCAGAAAATAAAGAGGAGTATTTGTTGCGATCAGCCTCAAAACCGCAGCAAATAGTATTTACTATTTGCTGCGGTTTTGAGGCTGACCGCAGCAAATACTCCTCTTTATTTGCTGCGGTTATGGGTTGACCGCAGCAAATAATGTCCTTTTTTGCTGCGGTTTTTAACCGCGGCATTTAAAATAGGCCATTTGCTGCTATCACTATTGCTTGGGGTCAGAATCGCAACAAATAATGGCAAAAAACTGCAGCAAATGAGGTTTTTTCCAATATATATGAACAAGAAAACATCACACATTAATCAAGGAAGCATCACAGTTCAGTATGGGTTCACTATGGGTTAAGAAATTAATAGCACAAAAAGCATCACATTTGATCAGAATCACATGTTTGATCAGAAAGCATTACATGAAATTCTCGATTTATAGGTTTTATAAACACTAAAATTTAGATTTCATAAAAATTACCTTCTAATTCAGCCAATTGTAAAGATGAATTTGAGCATTCTTGTTCATTGTTGATGGATCTTTTTGATTCTTCATTTGTTAATATTGTTGATGGATCTTTCGATTTTTGGTTCACAAACCCTAAAAATCGAAAACTGAATAAACACAAGAATCGCACAGGATTAAACCTTAAAAACATTGAATAATCATTTACTCTAAGAATCATTTGTTGTAATCGCACAAGAATCATTGTATACTCATAACATAAATTCGCAAACTGTGAATCGCACAAGAATCACAAGCTTCGCAAAATCGCAAAATATATGAATAAAATTGCAAAAATCGAAAATGTGATTGAGATATTGATTACATACCAGATTTAATTCAAAGAGTAAAATCGAAGAGCACAATCGAAGAGTAAAATCGAAAACACAATCGAAGAGTAAAAATCGAAGGAACAATCAAAGAACACAAAGAGAGAAGGGTGAAAAGAACAAATGAACAGGTTTAATGTTTAGAAAATTAAAAAAAAAAAAAAAAAAATGGTTCATAGTTAAGAAAACCGTGTGCAATCTATATAGGGGATGTAACTTATCCTAACCATTGAACATGTGATCACACAGTTGAGATTGCTTCCTATCCTTGTTATTTTCACACCCCTTCCTATTAGATCTTATATATATATATATATATATATATATATATATATATATATATATATATATATATATATATATATATATATATATATATATGCCCCACGCACGTTCTAAATAAAATAATTTTATGCATAAATTGTAAAACTTTTATGTATATTACGTTATCGATAATTTTACATAGATGTAAGGTTAAAAAAAAAAAGATGTAAGGTTATCCTTGTCACAAATAAGGATATCTAGTCCTTTTTAGTTGTCACCCTTAATACTTATACTATTACAAAAGTTAATCTTGACTGAATAGATTTAGCCATTTAGGCAAGAATAAAGATTGTGCTTGACTCTTTTTTTTACAGTCAGTGCACAATCAAGTAACAAAATTATGATATAAAAATTAGTAAATATATATTCTGAAAAACCTAAAATAATCAATTTAGTTATATTAGATACTTTTATTATTCTTTTATTACACTAAACTATTGTTTTATCGCTATGATGAATACAATATATCATATTACGTTAAATTAATTTTTATTACATGATAATTTTTGCATGCATATCTTTATTAGATAAATGTTTAAATATCAAATCTTGTATGAGACCATCTTACAATGGAACCGGCCGATACAATCAACTCATTTTCTAATTAGTCACTTGAGCGCTCACTAAAATTATAAGTGATCGCTTGAAGATTACAAAATGATCACTTAAAAAATATAAGTGGATCATTTAAGGTTATAATTAATCAATTTGAGATTGTAAGTGATCACTTAAAGAATATAAGTGATCATTTTAAAACCATAAGTATACATTAATCCAATTCAATAAAAGTGGTTTCACCGTGAAACTGTCTAATTTGAAAATTTGTATAATTATATACTTAAAAAGAACAAGTAATTATATACTTGATAAGTTCTGGTTCATTTGTTTTTCTGCAAAAGTATTTATTTTTAATACACTTTTTTATGTTTTATATTTAAACAATCTAAGATTTTCATGATGCCATTTTCTTATGTACATCCAACTTTACCAAACTCAAAACTCCGCTTATGTGAGTCATTTGAAGGAATGTGATGTTGTTATAACATTATTACAAATTTTTTATTAAGACCGTCTCATTGTGAGACGATTTTATATGGATTAGCCTAATATTAACTTTTAAAAAACCGCACAATAAAACTGTTTTTAACTTACTTAATCAGTTTTTTTTTAAAAATTATATAAGCCTGTCTCACGATAAGACGATCTCATACAAAACTTGCTGATATTATCATATAGTAATATGATATAAAATTATATTTAAAACTCTCTTAATACAAAAAAAAAATAATAACAAAACTTTCTTTTAAATGAAATATTCAAAATGTAACTAATGTGATGAATCCTAGGGAACATTTTCGAGTGATACCAATTACCAAACTTAGAAGCAGGAAATATCATGAAAAGGGAATTTCAAAAATAAAAAAAAAAAAAAATCCATCAAAGGGGCAAAAAATCAGAACCCCCACTAGTCTAGCACGAGAAAGGCGTGTCATAATTAGCTTCAAGCCTGAAAACAACTACTCCCTTAAAACCTTTTTGCGAGGCTAATTTGTACCAAACCAAATTTAATAATGTTGGCAAAATAACTCATGATTCATGAAGCATGACAATCAAACAGTACGATCTACAGCTCAACACAAAAGCAAAATTATGTGATACAACAATATACATGGCCCTAAAACCATCATGTTTTTCACATACCTCCAACAAAAAACGTACGTTTTTGTCTCCAACATCAGAGCATTTTATGATTTTACTCTATGTAAACACTGAAAATAATAAGTTGAGCAATATTTATGGTGGGGTTACTCATTCAAATATACGTTTCATAATGTGTCTCGTCTTGTAATCAGACATAAAATACCATGGATGAAGGTAAATCATGCGTTACATTAAGGCGACACAACATGAGCGTAAAATGGGATATAGAGTTATCAAAGCAAAGGGAGAATCTGACTGATGCAGATTAATTAGCTTACAAATATTGTTGAGAAGAGCACAGGATACTGTACAACATTGAACTCCAACTCAATTGTTTAGGGTCACTATGATACCAAAAGAAAGGCCCAAACTAGTAGTAAACAGTAGAACAACCAGAATGGTACAAACTAAGATACAGGGCAATAGGGCGGCAAAATCTATCTTATAAGGGTAAAAGTAACACGGGACATGGAATAAACTCTGCCAGGAGATTTGCATCAATGTGCTTTGAATGAATGGCTTCCATGCTTAGAACGACCAAATCTAAACTTAAATCATCAGCAACCTCACCAATTATGGCCGTAGGTTTACTTCCTTCCCCGAGTTTCTCTAGCAGCCTAAATTCCTGGAACCCACCTGTCATTGTGTTGAAAGATTCATTCAAAAGGAAGCATTTGACTGAAAAAATTTGGCTCATGCGTACCTTGGTAAAATATGTACACAGATTGACAGGCAACCCCTGTCCATACTAACGGCAAATTTGGATATGATAAATTATGAAATAATTAGAAAGCTTGTCTCTACATAATGGAGGAGTGAGGCAAGAGGCAAGAGGCCAGATAGGTCATTTTTTAAATCATATTTAAATCGTGTAATTTAGGCATCACATGGGGTTCAAGAGTAGAAACAAACATAATACCTGGACTCCTCGTTTGACATTTAAGCTCAAAAGCATCGGTATCTGAGCACTTGAAGAGGACACAACATTTTTACAACTTGAATTGTGCCTAAAGCAATTTTCATATTTGATGGGACTAAACATTTATAGTTCTTTGGTCATATCGACTCTCAAAATGACTCATCAAATCATGTATACTTCCTATATATGTAAAGTTACAAGTGTCGTTTGCTATCAAGGGTCGATCCAAAACAACTTATTTGTTATCACTCACTAGAGTAAGGTTGTTTCATCCAATCCCCTCAAATCTCACCTAGGTGGGAGTCACTTAACATAGTGTTATTATGCGATAACGGCAACAAAATGGTGACGCGGTAACGGGAGTAACATGGTTATTGAAATGTGAGCTAAGATTGATAAGGTTCGAAGTACCTTGATGAACGATAACAAATGCAATGATCTTAACAACGTTTAAAAGAAATTAAAATCCAAATTTGACACAATGATTTAAGGAGGTTCACCCAATTATGGCTACGTCTTCCGTGGTGTGTAGTTTCTTGCTTATATTATTTCAATGGAATAAAAACTTACTCTTACAAACAAACTATTACAATTGAGTAAGAGAAGAACAAAGGCTATGTGTTTAGGCTTAGCCGCTTAGGGGTTTATGTTTGATGTGTTTGGATGAACAAATGAGCTCCCTATTTATAGGGGAGATCACACTAAGCAACATTCAATACATTAAAGCTAAGAATAAATGTCAATGAAACAGCTCCAAGAACTTGAAGAGTCAAAAACAACATCCTATGAACGTCAGAAGGTCTGCTCGACCAAAACAAAGATTGGCACGGTCGAGCGGGCTATAGGATACATTCTGTCTGCTCGCTCGACCGAGCTCGCTCGACCCACTCTGGAGCTCGCTCGGTCGAGCGGTCCGGTCGAGTGGTCTTCAGTGGGCATTCTGACAGCTTTGCTCGACCCAACATAGTAGAGCATTTTTTCCACTTCTTCATTAAGATTCATAACTCCCACATTTAAGTCACACACACATTAATCCCTTCATTACTCCAAGAATTAATCAAGCTCTTAAATTCCATCACAAATCACAAACATTAAGTCACAACTTAATACACCCATTCAAGTCATCCGTAGGATTCCATCCCATGAGTGCATGAATGCACACATCAATTGTGCACTCAAGTCACACCATTAATCTCAATAGTTATCATAGCATTTAAATATCGGTCGAAAGCATGAGATATTATCCCTTAATATGATTCAGAATGCAGTTTTTTACACCGTTATTACGGGGAAAATATTGGGTTGTTATTTTGGAAAGTCTTCACAATGTTGTCGATGCAATGCGATGCAGCCTTATTTTGTACTATGTCACTAAATGGCACTGGGTGATAGGGTTAATGAAATGTTGTTGAATTATGCCTGAAACGGAGAGGACTATTTGAAATAGCAATAACCAACTCCTCATGTTGATACATCCTTATTTTAGAAAGTTTAAGTAACAGATAGATGAGCATTGCACAAGATAACTAGTTTCAATCTTGACTCTGTAAAATTAAAAATGTGAAAATAAAAGCAAAGAATTGATCAAAAATCGATAGCTTTTGCATCTTATAGAGTACGCTATTTCATTTCTGTTCCTTTAAATTTCATAGCAAGTCCAGTGATTTAGAAGGAAAAAATTGTTGGGCTTTGGAGTACAAGTTGAAGTAAAGAGGGTGTACAAATTTACATACCTTCGGACAAATGCCATCGGAGGCTCGCCAGTTGTGTATCATGCTCAGGATGTGATTCTTTTGGCTTGTCATCAATAACTGCAATTAGCATAAGCTAAATTAGCCAGAAATGAAGTTTTGAAACAACTTTTCACAATAAATACTGCCTCGCTAGAGCTCAGTCTTTTGTTACTATGTTAAATTGGCGCAAAACAACAACTCCACAACTCAGATTTTTCAGCCATAAACTATTACAGTCACTCATGCTGTCGTGCATGCAGCTTTGCCATGTTTATAGACAAGCCAAGTCCTAATTTTGTCTGCATTATCAAAAAAAAAATAAAGTAAAAGGTAAATACCTACAACTGTTATGTCTGCCCCATACTTCTTCGCCAAAGCAGCAGTAGTTGCAGCAGCCTGCAGTAATCAAGTCAAGATTGTTATCTCATCAGTGGAATACGCATTGCTCAGGGAAAAAAGGGAAAAATTGATGTTCATCTATAGATTTTCTTAGTGGTTGATTAGTATTAGATATTAATTCTACTGAATATTCTTTGCTAGCGACGATTTTCCACACTGACTGGTTTGGGGTCATGTAGCCACCTCATATTGTTGATATTAAGGCTTTGACATTATTTTTTTCGAAATTAAATTTAAATTGGTAAATGGTAACCCAAAAAACATTAACGTACAAGGGGAACCCCTGGAGGGACAAAGGACCCAAACCTTCTCAAAATCACAAAAGAGCTCAGGCCAAAACTGACTCAAACAAGTTACAGTCCATCAATCTTAGGATACATGTAAAGATTAAAGCCCTCTAGGATTGATAAAAGCCCCAGACAGCATGGCCCGACAACAAAAAGTAGAGCCTATGAAAATTATAGCTTGCGCTTCATCTCGGCCAAAAAAAGAAAAAAAAAATCAATGCCCATGTTCAATAAACAGCCCAATACCTAGCTAAGGCCCCAATGGCGGAAACCCTAGCACAAGGACACCGCACAAGAGACTCAACGAGTCAGAACAGCGAGTGGACTGAGAACTTGAACACAACAGCTAGCAACTTGCCCATCGTTGAAGATTCGTCACCAGACCACCATGCGTACTAGTTCATCAGAGTCCACCTGCATCACAATACGCCTCTGGTGCCATCACCATCCCTGGTCAAAAATAGGCAGATATTCTTAAGGTGGTGGATGTCGTGGATTTCCCAAACATCTCTTAAGCAATGGCCTAGCTGTGCTTTCTTACTAAACATGACATCCATGGTCTTCTCCTTTGGGACAGTCTCCGCCCCGAACGTCTAGTGCATCACCATCACCAAGCCTCTCCCAATAGCAGCTATACAAACCTTACCTCTAAACACAGCACTGGGAGAAGCCATTGGTGAAAAGGCTGAGGAAATACAGTAACTCCACCTCCGATGCACCCACCCTACCCCAGAAACATACATTACCCGAATCTCAGTTAAAGTAGAGATAGGGAGGAAAAACACATGAGGCAAAGCCTTAACCTTTCCGTAAGCAAGTTTCTGGTAAAAAATTACATCCCCCATGCAGCGGGTCTACCCTATCTGCATACACACAGCTTCCTTGAACAGCCCCATAGGCCATAGCAGTCACGAAGTCTACCTTTGCTTACCCTCATCGGTGGGGATGAATATAAAGTGTATGCTAAAGGCACCCTACATGAGAAAGCTCCCATCAACCAAGGGAGATGACGGAAAAATGACTTTAAGCCACCCCACCACAGGAGCCTCCCTTATTGACCACCATAATTGTATTTATCGACCACAAAAATAGTCCACCAGGAACCCTAGCCATGGGAGTGTTCTCCTTCTCTCTAACTTTCTTTCTCAAGGATCCTTTTATTATATAGGTTTTGGCATTATTATTGTAATTTATCTTTATATATATATAGCTCATGTAACTGCTGCATGTATGGGCATAATCTATTTTAATCAAAGGATTCTACCATCAATTGGAAGAGAATTTGGCCAAAAGAAGGTGTTTTAAATCATAGATCATGCAGAAATGAACATCTTGTCATTATAATTTTAAAAAAGATATGACTGTTTTTTAAGTAATATTGAACCAAAAAACTAGGAAAAATCCATGTGGAAATACCTGTCTTGTTCCCTCTGAAAGGTATGGATTCCGATCAGTGATGGGTAGAAGCAGATGTTTGAATTGAGTAAAGGAGTCTACAGCTACAGAGATTTCAGATTCTTGAGCCTTGATCTTAGCTGAGAATATATTAAATCAAAATATCAGCACATCCAGCATTTGTAATTTACAACCAAGAATCAAGAAAAAAGTCACCAGCAAAGGTAGCAGTCACTAAAGGTGTTAGCTTTCAAAAATAGATTCCACAATTTGTTGTTCCAGCACAATCAATATTTGCAATCTACAGCTAAGAATCAAGAGATAAATCACCCAGTCACTAAGGTGCTAAAATTCTCAAATGGATCCCACAATTCATAAATGGTTCAATGCTTATACACGAATTTTGATTCGATACAAGAAACAAGAAATTCGATTTGATACAAGTAACAAACGGAAATCAGGAAATGTTAATTTAGTGATTTGAAAACAAAAAAACGATATTTGATCCAATTGAAGCTAAGGTAGGCCATAATGTTGTTCAAATACATTGATTCTAATATCACAAAAGTAGAACATAATAAAACCATAACTAGTACAAGAATGAGAAGAGCACCAATTATCTTTTTGTATTTTGTCCTTGATTAGTGTGGTGCACGATGTTTGAGTAGGGGGTAGTCTTATAGAACAGAGATTGGTAACAACATCAACAAAGCCCATAACATGTCGTCAGCAAACGGAAACCTTATCACTAGTTCTTCAAATGGAAACCTTATCATTAGTCCAGATATATCCAAGCTTACTCCATGAACTTATACGATCCTTATTATAGTTTAAGCCCTGATATTGATAAAGCTTAGCCAACTCCAACAAATTACAAACTAGAATCAAGACACAAATATATCATGTATAAGCATGTACCTTATGTCTTACACAGCATACCAATAGATCTCTAATAGAGAGTCCTAAACACAATATATCTCAAATTCCTGCTAAAATTAAAGCCTTCCAACTTTAAAAGAGCAAAGTCAAAACAATGCAAGCAAAACTTTTGTTATTCATGACATATCTTGCTCACGAAGTTTAAAGTTCAATCATTATCTCTATAAAATACAAAAATTGTATTAATTAATAAAAATTCCAAAATGGCCTTATAAGTTACTTTGCACCCTCTGAAATCATTAAACAATAAGAGGCTAAAAGCCACAAACACAAAGAAATCTTCAACTAAAAAATATTACATATTAGCATACCACAAATCTACTTATAAAAGCATATTGGCATAACTTTTAGTAGTATATATTAAGATAATAAATTAGAGATACACTCTAGAGACCTCTAATAGTTCATGGACCCATGGCAAGGAGAGACTAGCCATAGTGGATCACTTATGACTTAGATTGCGATTCTCTTTAGTTTTCATCAAGTCACCTATAGTACGCCATAAAACATGAAGCCAACTATATGAGTGACAAATCTATTTGTTATCCACAAAGATCCTCTTAATCTATTCAGGCAATCAGTTTTATCTAGTGCTATATGCTTCTATAAACTCTTCATATTGTTTACTTATAATGCTTGTAGGTATATTATCCCTATTCATTGTAAATTATCGAACACTAGGAAAGCAACCTACTTATAGTAAAATAATATTCTCTAAACAACAAAAGAAAAAAAATATTAGTGTGATGGGATTTAATCAAATATGCATCATTGTGATAGTCTAGTGCAAAATTAGACGGACCGACAGTCTGACTTACATTTTAACAATTCAGGATTTTGACACGGTCCAGACTCGAATAACAAGGAGATTATGGGGGTGTTTGGTAAAATGTTGTTGACATTTATAGTTTTGTTTGACTAGCTGCATAAGCCACCAGTTTCAGGAGATATTTGGTAACATTATGTATTGGTCGTTGACAAGTCCATTAGCCAATAAAAAAAACCAACCAAATTCGTCTTTTCATTTTGACTTAAAAGTCAGCTTTTCTGGTTGTTGTAAAGTCATTTACCAAAAATCTTTTTTGGCTTTTTGATTAACCAAAAAGAAAAAAACCAACCATAAAACAAACCCAAGGGTTATTTACCAAACACCCCTATGCCGTTATAAAATTAGATATTTTGGAATTGTGTTTCTTCTCCATATTCTACTATTTTGTTCAATGCACATTCTTTTCCCGAGTTGCATGATTCTTTTTCTTGTATTGTTATTACACTAGATTCAAAGTATAGCACAATGTACCTCCTTTACACATCATTTGGACTATAAGAAAAACACACTATGTTTACTTTATACATCATTCAAAGTCATCAATTCATTAATAAAATCATTACGATTAAACGAAAATCTACTTAGTTTACCACTTTCTCCTCTAATACAAAATATAATGCTAACACATTAGACCTAAATCTTCCTTAAAAAACAAAGCACACTTAAATCCAGTATTCCAGAATAAAACTATCATCATTTTGGAATTGTCTTGGATACATTACATAACATAGTGTTGTAGCCATTCTCTTCACTGTTACCTAAACGTTGATTGGTGGGTCAACTTGGGTGAATAATGAAGAAATAAGATACACACACGAAACAAAGAAACATCGTCAATTAATTGTCTAAATTTGCATCATTAATTCGACCAGAATATATACATGCACTACAATTTTTATATTTAGTAACAGTCGGAAAAGAAAGGCATAACACTATAGGGGGACCAGACCAAACATAACTGATCCCGACTTCGGTCTTGAAAAATTCAACGATACAACTCCGGTCCAAAGTGGGTCAGGTCCCATTCGAAGCGGATTTGGAGTTTAGACCACTTGAATGCTCTTATCTATTAGCAACTGTCGAGTGTGTTTGCAGTTTTTGCCTTGGATGCTTAGCCATTTAATAGATTGAGTAAGTTCCCACTCTTTGGTTGACAACTTGACATTAAGACAACCGCTTGTCTCTCATCTTCTATAAAAATCTAGATTTTCTTTATAAATATACCCCAAGTGTCATATTTCAAAACATAAGTAGTATTTTGTACTGGTGCCATATATTTAACTGTTAAAGGCTTCATCGGAAGATGCTACACATAAAAGTCATGACTCTAGCCTCTAATGCAAAAGCTTTTGCTATCAAAATGAATGCATTTTCAAATATGCTATACAAACACCCATAGTTTCACAAGTATTCCGCTTGTCAATTCTTGTACTAGTTTTCATGAACAACTTTAAATTACATATTCATTGATTCAGCTATGAAAGAAACTACAACCGTATTGAAAAAATGCAGTCCATGTTGTGATTACAGTTATAAGATGCAGTTGTGGCTGATATCACGAGATATACCTTGAGTTGGCCAAAAAGCAATTTCTACACCTTTATGACACAATTAGCGTTAGTTTGGTAAATTTAAAAACAAGTACAAGTCATTCAATATGAAATGATGCAACCTTGTTTTTTTGCACTATGACCACATATTTTGTTTTCAAGGAGATATGAAAACATGTAAAACTACTTGTGAGTGAAATTTTAGCAAAATCATAGTCCTATCTAAAAGCAGTTTATGCCAAAATCACAAGAATCACCTTATGGAGTTAATGTTTCTCAAAAACGTCAATAATGATCAATTGATGATCAATTGTGATCACTATAATCCGACTAAACAGCATGCAAACACCATAACTTGATCTCTGAGTAGTTGACTAAGACCATCACATTATATCGATAACTTCTTAGAAGCTTCAAATTCCCTCAAATTTCTACAAAAATGAAATTCCCAAAACTGGAATAAAATTCACCAATTAAATCAAGTTGTCGGAGTATGATAAATATTCATAGCCCGACTGGAAGAGTCAAATATTAAGTCGACCAAATGGCTATTTCGTACTAGGAAAATCAACAAAGTCTGAATAGAGGTAGTTGGAGGCGTCTTATCCATGTATTAGACTACTGATACTCTTTCGCTTACCAATTGATATTCTTGTTTTTGCCTTTGCCTTTTTACATATCATTCTTTTATTCGTTTTTACCTAGTTAGTTTTTTGTTTATATGTATTTTTTATTTATATATTTTTGACTACTGAGGTTTTTTATAAGGATTATCTGTGGATCTTTTTCGAGTCGAAGGACTCTTTGGCCGCGCACTCCTTTATGGTATGACCTGAGTTGCCCCTTCCTTCCCTCCCCAGACCTGTTTATAGTTCCTATAAGCGGATTACCCTGGGTATGATGATGACGACCACAAAAACCTCCTATTTCCTTCATTCTCTCCATTGCACTACTTCCTCTATAGGAATTAAAAAAAAAAAAAAATTGGAAATGTGAATTTGAAACATATCCAACATCTTACATACTAGCATTTGGTTCAAAACATTCATAAAATAATTTAGGTCATCATATAGGAACAGCGCGAAATTCACAACGAGGAAAGTAACCCGAGGGATAATAAGTAATTAACTTACAATTGGAACCTACATTCATATAGAAAGTATATAAGTGCAGCATAAACCAGAATAAAGCACTCCAAAAACAAAAATGCGATTACAGGTAACTAAACTAGGTTAATTAGACATATCAATTGTTGTGAAAATAGTAGCGTAAATGCATACAACAATGAATGGAAGGCGCAGAAAATGAGTTGAATTGAACTAATTCAAAAAAAAGTGAAAATTAAGTTGAACTTGTTGAATTAGTTGCAAGAGAGATAGAGAAGAAAGTTACCACCATGAGCATATCTTCTTGAACCGGAGAAGTAAGAAAGTTTGAGAGAATTAAAATTAAAAGATGGAGAAAATAAAGGAGATAAGGAAGGGGACAAGTAAGCTCTTAAATGAATGGAAGGTTGGAATGGAGGAGTTATGACCATGGAGTAAAGAGAAGCCATAGACGAAGCTTCACAATTTGGAGGAGTAAGGAGCGAGAAAATGGATGAAGTTGGAGTGTTGCGGTAAGTCGAGAAAGCTCGGAGAAGTGGAAACTGAAAATATTATACTCCTATGTCCCTCTTACATTTTGAGGAGCACTAATTTCTTTCACAAATTATTATAGGATCATGTTTAATTGGGTCACTTTATTATATATTTTTTAAAATATTATAAGTAGTTATTAAAAATAATTATTTAAGATATTGTAAGTAGACATTAAAAATATGATAAGTAGATATTAAAAATAATATAAGTAGGCATTAAAAATACGATAAATAGACATTAAGTTTTAATGGGTTGGGCCTAAAAGACGTCTCTCAAAGAGACAGTATATCAAGAGACTAGCTAAATTTCTTTAACCAAACTATCATCGTAAGACGATTTCAATTGGATCAGTCCAAATTATTTAAAAGAAACTGTTTTTTATACAAGTTGAATTCAAATTTTCTTGTTTTTTTTTTGTTTTTTTACTAATAAGCCTTTTTGTATGGACCTGTGTCACGATGAGATGGTCTCTTACAAAAGGAGTTGTTTGAAGAGTGGAAACAAAATGAGTTATATAAGATGAATGATTAAAAAGTAATTGATGAACAATGAAAATAAACTTTGAGGGGATGATTAGTATGTGGGAATGGAAATTTAAAGGTAAAAATGTGCGATTTGAATTGAAATTTGATAGCAGAAAATTGTTAAAATATAATTCAATTTCTTATTTAGTATGTTAATAGGAATAATTTAAAAATTATAAATGAGTTGTTTGGTATGTGGGAATGAGATTGACAATGAGGCTTTGGCTTGAGTTGCAACTTCTAACTTGCAACATAGATAAAGGCATGTATTTATTAGCAACAATGAGAACAGTATTGAGCAAATGCTGGCGGAAACACGCGTAAGTGCGCAAAGTTGGGTTGCTCATTCGAGCAATATAAGGGCAAGCTTTTATGTCTCCTTGGACTTCACATGGAAGCTTCACTTGCTCTAATCCCATGGTGAACTATAATATTCCAAACTTAAAAACCCATGCTTGATTGACATCAACTTCTCAAGTGCCTTATTTGGCGAGGAACACTCTTCACTAAGTATGAAAAAACTTATTTAGGGATGACATTATAAACCAACAAATACAAATGCTCCTTTGTACTCATATATTTATTTTAAATTTTCATACTTCATGTACATGTACATCCCTATCGCATTAGAATTTCTAACCAACTAATATATCCGCTTTATTTTTTCCTTCGTTCTATTATTTTTGTTATTTTTGTCTTTTTACACAATTTAATGTTTTATTTTGATCATTTATATAATGAATTATGCATATCTAAAAACTATAGAAAGTTAATATTATGAAATATACGATTTGACGATTCAAATAAAATTGCACATGATATTTTATCTTACACATTATACTATTTACTAAAAGGCTTGAAAAATACTTCTTAACACATGTCATATTTCAAGACAAACTAACAAATGTAATAATATTTGCCTAATGTAATAATATTAATGGATTTAATTTGCTTACATGCTTACATGTAATATCACTGATTCTCTCTTAAAATTTTTTTTAATTCTTAAAATAAAAGTTTTGCCTAAATTATAGAAAATCATTAAATAAATAATTTATGAAACGGATTTTTCAATTATATTAAATAAATAAATAATTATGTATTTAATTAGTTAATTAAGATAAAAATTATCTTAATTATCACTTAATTTCTCTCTATTAAAATAACTTAATTACTAAAATAGAAGATTTGCATAGATTATAGAGAATTATTAATTAATTAATTTATGAGATGGATTTTTCAATTATTTTATTATTATTATTTAAATAAATAAGTAATTAATTATTTTAATAGTTGATTAAGATAAAAAAATATTATTATTATAAAAACAACTTTTAAAAACTAAATTTAAAATAAAGATTAATTTTACAAATCAAATTAATTTCAAATTAAAATATATATAATGAAATTACAAGGACACTTCATACATATCAAACCTTATTAAATAGTATTTCACGTACTGAAAATCGCTAAGTTAAAATATATTGATGTATACCCAATTAGTCAACTGATTTTTTCATTTGGGAAATATTCATGATGAAAAATATCTCATAGGAAAAATTTATATGCTAATCTATATTTATTTGTATTTTTATACTCCCTAAATTTAAGCACTAACGTCCCATTTCATTTATGCACTTATTCAATCCTTAATATCTTTAATTGTGCATTATTAAAAATTATGGAAAGTTGATATGAATAATCCTTGCATTGAGACGAATCAAACAATATCCCACATGACTATGTTTTAACTTGTTGATTAATAATAAAATACAAATTAAGAATAAGAGATGAATATTGTCCAAAAAGCAAATGGGATATTATTGCTGAATTGGAGGTAGTAATATATATATATATATATATATATATATATATATATATATATATATATATATATATATATATATATATATATATATATATATATATATATGGAAGGGATCCAATGAGAAGGGTGTTGAAAATGAGTAAAGTAAAAACATTCTACTCCCTTGATTTTAATAAGATAAAAAAAAATCTAAGGTCACGATTGAGCAACAAACACTTATTTGTAAAAGTCACCATATTATACATAAAAGTAACTATAACATAAGTTTGAAGATTTTCTTAATTTACAATATTGTATTCTTTTTTGTATATATATGGACTAAACAAAAAACCTTCTTATCCTTCTTATTTGATATAGCGCGCGATATATATTATCAAAAATCAAAGTATGTTACTTTTATAAATTGTATAATGTTAATATATATACTTTTAACATTCTTTTAAAATTATATTAAAAAAAAAATGTCTTAGTAAGAATTTTTATACTAATTAATAATAGTATAGGAGTATTATATAAGGTTGAACCATAAAAAATGTCAATAACTAGAGAAGGTATAATGAAACATTGATGAGTAATTTCAGACTTCACTTTGAATATCAAAATTTGTTTTTGTATTGCACGGATAGTTGCTTATTGTCTTTCCTGTATTAAAACCAGTTTTAAAAACGCTCCTTCACTGTAACGTTGCTGCCCAAACGCGAAAATCTGGGCGCCATCGTAGTCCAAACGTCAACCGATTCGGCAGGCATCGGCCAAATGACTACTATTTCCCTCCATTCATTCGGTGAATCAGAAGACGATAATGATAGGAATGATTTTACTTTACAAATCATAGAGGTAATTCTTCAATCCAATTCCCAACTTTGCCTTTTTCCCCTACTAATTTGAGAAGAATAACAGTTTATACTATCACTATTGTTGCAGAACATGAAAGAGGAATACGGTTTGTTTGTATGGCCTTGTAGTGTTGTTCTTGCTGAGTATGTTTGGCAACAAAGGTCCCGCTTTTCTGGAATTCCTGTTCTTGAGGTGATTTCTTCATTTTCTAATTCATGTCCTATGTGATTTTTTATATAGTTTTTTATTTCATTTTATTTATTTTCCTGTGATTGAGTATTTGATTGCTTTGTGATTTAACTTCAACTTGTCTTAAATTAAGGCACATCATTACCCTCTTTTTGTTTATATTCTATGCTATGTTATGATTTTGCTTATGTAAGGATAAAGGACATAAGTATGGTCTGCAAATTAAACAGTTGCATTTAATAGCTTAGGACCCATTGTATACAATTGAGTAATTGAAATGAACTTAAACTTATTTTTCATTACCCAATGTCATTGGCTTATTACCGAGCTACCTTTCCCTTTTCTAAGGTAGTTAGGGGTTGAGGGTCGTGTGTTTACAGTTTTACCCACATGTGGTTTTTTCCGATTGACTTTTGCTAGCTACATAATATGCAACTTCACATTGACAAGAAATGCACGTGATTTGAAGAGCCAATCTATTACATTACAGTCCAATTTGATTCGAAATAAAAAGTCCATAAATACTTGCACTAATGTGAATAGACATAACTGATTAGAACATATTAAGGAGTGAAAATGCAAGAGTCAAAATGATGGCCAATAATTGTTAGAAGTTAAGTGAACTTAAAAGAATAAAAGTGAATTATTAGAATCAATTAAACTTAACTTAATATTATTGAAAATAAGCGGCGGTACAACAAGTCTCTAATAGATGTTAGCTATTTTCTTTGAATTTGTTTTGAGTAAGCTTATAATTGTTTGGTAAAACTAGTTTTTGAC
>NC_080054.1:20314079-20386579 GCF_026212465.1 Amaranthus tricolor | reverse complement strand
ACGTTACATTGACGGATGATTCTAAAAGAATAGAGGTTAAAGAGTTTGATTCTTTTGTGTCCAATCCACATTGTTTAGCGTCACTAATTTTAGCATGTTTATCTTGTTTATGAAATCAATAACATGTGATGGTTGTTTGTCTGCAGGTGCTGGAGAACATTAGGAGAGTTTCTGATTTGAATAATCTGAGCTGTAAAGTAATAATGGCAGATCCTTTTCTCCCTTTGCTTTACAGTGAAAGATTGTGATAAGTTACTGAAACTAATTTGCGTTCAGGTTGATGCGGTTAAATGTTGAAATCAATAAATGAAAAGGAAAATTAGGTCAAATAAGTTGCCAATGCTTTATATCTTTTTGTGAAGAATAAATTTTTTGTTTACATTTCTTTTTAAATAGGATTTCTCGGGGGTATTATTTGAAGGTTATGTATTTATTTATTTTTTCAATTCTTCTTTACATTTTGGTATTATCATATATGTTTATTGTTTGCTTGTAATCGTCTGTCTTCTCAACCTATCCTGAACTTCCAGTTCTTTCCTGGATTTAGGTAATGGGACTCTCGTGGGGAATCTGGGATGCCCAAATTTTTGATTTGCATCCGCAAATATTACTTGGAGCCGATGTATTGTATGATTCAAATGGTATGGGCATCATAATAGTTGTTTTTTTATCCTTTGTTTACATTTTTCATAGCTAAACTCATCAAGTAACCGTTCTGTCTAAGCTAGCCTTTGATGATCTCTTCAGCACTGTGGCTTTCTTGCTTCAAAATACTCCATGCTCAGTTTTTATAACAACTTATCATAATCGAAGGTATGTATTGCCACATTTACTGCAAAAAAGACCTTTGGTTTATTATTTTAGCTCTGCTTTCTGATTCGTGAGCATATTTAGTGGACATCATCTTATTGAATTCCTGATGGTCAAGTGGCGGTTAAAGTGCATCAAACTCTTGGATGCCTTCACATTTATGCCATCTGAGAAAGCATCTGCTCTAGGTGGTAATATTCAATTGGCTGAAATCGTATTGGATGGCCAAAAGGGTAGGTTGTTATATGATTGATTTGAATTTTCGTCAAATGTTTCATGCTTTCATGATGTCTAGTATGCATAGAGCCCAAGATTTATATTTCATTCATCTTTGGTTTCTAATTATAGTGGACTATAATTAACACTTTAAATCATTTACACTTATTTATGTGAATATTGTTATCTATGTTATATCTAACATATTTGTTTGTTCTCTTTGTTACAGTGACATCATGCTCCAAAGGAAGCTAGTTACCCATTGCTTTCTCCTATATGGGGTCAGAGTCTTCATAATATCTCAGGTTGATTGATGCTGAGCTTTATGAGTCCGAAATCTCGTGTAAAAGCCAACAGTTTCAAAACAACCAATGAATTGACTTCCGCATGAAAAAATTCTACTGCACAGAAAGATATGCATGTGCGTAAATAATTCTAGACATTGTTTACCTGGTATTATTGTTCAAATATGTGTGTAAGTTGCTGCTATCTATAGCAAAAATGATGGACTCTTTCTGTTTTTTTGTGTGACGACTTATTGTTTGCTTGTCATTTAGTAAAAGTGCTTATCATTAGCTTCCTGAACATACTTTTCCGTGAATATGAACAACTATGAGAAAACCTTTGTCACATATACACCAAATAGAATGGTTTACCATACATCTCTTTGAAGTTGACAGCTTTATGCCTATCTAATTGACGGACTTAATTTTTAGTTCAAATTAATAAACATTTGCAATGCTATTAAGTGGTTGCCACCTTGGCTCCTACTTAGGAATGGTTTAGGAGGGGTTGGATGTACACAACTGTATCTTTGTAAAATCAAAGAGATTGATTCAAATTGACCCTTGATAGCTAATTTTATTTGCAAGGATGCATCTGCACTAACTAATAAGTGTACATGATTTAATGAGTTATTTTATTGTAATCCATCATAATCCAAAACCAAACCACTAAAAATTTTTGACTTTATCGAGAATATTGTCATATGTGTTACTATTTCAGCTGATTTAGCTAGGTGAAAGTTTAAAATCTTTAACATTGGACCATAACTAGCAATTCCTCTTAAGAGTCTGATAGCTTGTTGAACTGTCAAAGTACTTGAGACGTATTGGAACTCCTTTTTCGTCCTTGATAGTTCTTAAAATCAATCGTATTTCTCTATTGCTGATTTCTTTACTTGCTTTCTGTGATTGGGGGATTGGGGAGATCAAGGTTGTCAAAAATCATAATATTTGAAGTTCATTTGCTGCTATCACACTACAATATTACATTATAGCATGCGCTTTTTAATACAAAAGCATTAAGATACACTTCTTGCAAAGGGAAAAGCAGCATACTGCCACACTTAACTAAGGCCACTTTTCCTTTGCCAGGACCTCAACGGCTCAACCATCACCTATTTGGTAAATAGCTGATCTTAATCTGCAAGGATAACTTAAGATGCACCTTCTATAGAAGCTCATCCTAGTCTTTCTCAGTTTATGTAAAAGGAAAAACAAATTCTGAAACACTTCACACAATTGCCACCCTCTGTGCTTGATTGCCCTGACTGACCGTCTACAACATCTAAGAGGCTTTAAAGGTTTTTCAACTTAATTGACCCTTCTGCAATTCTTTCGCACTTCTTGTCCTCCTGTAATGCTGCTCATCTTGATCATAGACTTAGCAAATGCTTCATAGAAAGCTTGCTTAGAACTGGCAAATTGGTAAACCAATTTTTTGGTGCTTGGAGCTGCGAGCAAGGCTTGGTCTGATGAGAAGAGGCTCTTGCCTTGAAGAATTAGCTTGTAATATGTATTATCAAACATTGATGGGGAAGGATCCATGTTGGAACCAGCATTTTTTACTTGATTGTGTGCTGGACATACTCTTTTTAAGCTGGCAGCAAATGAAGGATTGATTGAAGGGTCAATGTTGTGAGTTGCATCAAAGTTGTTCAATCGGTTTTTGAAGGATGAACAGTGAGAAAAACCGAGACTGTGTCCACCTGCAA
Organism: Amaranthus tricolor; assembly: GCF_026212465.1. Lineage (NCBI taxonomy): Eukaryota > Viridiplantae > Streptophyta > Magnoliopsida > Caryophyllales > Amaranthaceae > Amaranthus > Amaranthus tricolor. The sequence continues at coordinate 20,383,557 of NC_080054.1, read as the reverse complement.
AAGGACAAAGGTTAGTCGGTTCCTTGGTCTTCTGAAAGATTGTCTAGCTTTGAGGTTGGGTTCACGGTTGAATTTTTATGTTCCTGTTTCCACTGTTGTTTTCTTTACCTGAAAGGGCCACGAGATCTCCAAGGTTTAGGCCTCTCTGAGCGAAACTTTGCTGGAGCTGAGAAAAGTTGAATGTGGGTGCTGGAAGCTGTATTGTTTCACTGGCAAGTGATGTTCTCCCATCTTTCCTTCCTTTAGGCACATTCCAAGTGGGCCCACCAGCCTTCATGCACAAGACACATAAATAAAGCTAATAACAGGGTACCTTATTATCATGAACAATTTTTACTGTTTTGTATTATGTTATGTCAATGATAGAATGTTTTAGTGCTGGTCTGCTGGAGAGTTGCTTTAGTTGGAATTTTGAGGATCTCTTCTGAGGTTGTATATTGAAGTATATTTAACTAATTTAAGGAGGAAAACAAGTCTATGCATGCTACGATTTTATCAGATTTACAAAATATTTTTAAAAAGTTTTTGGCTTAATGCTGAAAATTTGTGTGTTGTGATGTATGCTTACGTTTTTCTTCTTATTTTTTTTATAAAATGTGCTATATGTCTATGTTGACATTTTACTTACAACTCCTACTGCATCCCTCGCGGCTAAAGCCAATATGTCAGCACACGAGACAACTCCAGGACATGCTTCTTCCACAGCCTTCTTGGCAGCATCTATGACGAAAAAAGCATGCAGTGAAAGGTTTGGAGGGCCGGATTTCTCTACTTTGTTATTCCCATCTTTGTCTAGAAGCACAGAAGCATCACATCCCTTTTTTAAAGCAAGAAAAGGGGAATTTCGCCCGTTAGCTGAACATTAACAAACACAAAATGCACACAAAAGCTGACTACGAAGAAGGTAATTTAGATGGGATAGTTTCATACCCTTATGAAGCAGTCATGGAAGTGCAAGCGAAGGACAGCAGCTGGTACTGTTTTATCTGTCTTGAATGCTTCTTTAACAGTACTCGAGACAATACTTTCCAGTGAAGGGCACGTTTTATCGTAGTAATTCGAGCTCAAAGCATCACTGTGGCAAATTGCCGAAAAGATGAGGAGGCTGAAGATTGCTGCAATTATTTCCATGGTGCACAAACTCTTTAAACCCTTTACTTTATTATCTTATTTTATTGCTGAAAATGAATACAACATTTAGGAGTATTTATAGGTAAACTCGAGGAAGATTTAGAGGAATAGACTAACATAGAAAGTGACGTAATAACAGAGTTGGTAATGTGACAGATTTTGGATGTAGGCTTGCAAGTGTATTAGTTCAGCCTAATGGATAATGAGATGAGTGTTGTTTAAGCATCCTTCTTCAGTTGAAGACAATGCTGTTCGTCATATCGTCACCTTTATTTTCTTAATCTGTCCCCTAATACTGTTTTACTTTCATACAGTAGCTTTACTTTTGTCTTGAACATTCTGAATGTGATTGTGGTGGTTGAGGTTAACCTTTTCCTTTCATTAGGTAGTCATTTTCTTAGGAGCTATTAGGTGATTAAAGAGTTTGATTTATCCTATTTCTGGTGTTAAATTTGTTTCTAAACATTCATTTTAAACTAAGCACTAAGGAGTAAGTTGCCAAACTGAGACATTCCATTTGAATATGTTCTAAACTTGTTTATCTCTAGTTCCATGACAAATTTGTTTCAATTACTCCCTCTGTCATAGGTGTAAAATGGGTGAAATTCAGCAGATTGGAAAATTAAATTGGAGAATAAGACAAATAGAAATAACTGGTTAAGAAGGAGTTAAAGTATAAGTTTGTAGATCTGATTAAAAAAATGAGAGTGAGATAATTGTCTGAAAAGGAAAGGGGGAAAATCAGTCAACAAATTAAAATGAAAAGTGATACAAAATGAGATGGACAAAGGGATTACATTTTATTCAATGATCTTAGGCTTTAGCTGTCCGAGATGTCAATCAAAATCAAAAGCTATTGATTTGTAGTAGTATTATTGACCTCTAAGTTTTGACCTTATGCTAATACAAATGACAATACAAAATCAAAATAAATTTGAGAAAATAATTCATGTTGACCACTAAAACTATTATTATTTGATTTATGTTCTCGATCTCAATCTTTTAAAGTAAGCCTTTAATATTATAGCTATTGTCGTATTATTATACAAATGATAAACGTTAAAGTTATTTGTTTTTGTAGTCTTAGTATCTACATTTATTAAATTATTTATTTATTTTGAACCCAAATAAAAGAAGATAAATGGTGAATTAGAATAGATGAATAAAGTGTTATTTTTCTTTTTGTTTTTTGTAATCAATAACTTAATGGAAAAAAGAAATATTTTCTCCTCCTTTTTGGGGTGTACAGAGGGTAATGTGTCTTTGTGATTGGTCTGATTCAATTATTTTGGTTCTTAGTATCTACATTTATTAAATTATTTATTTATTTTGAACCCAGATAAAAGAAGATAAATGGTGAATTAGATTAGATGAATAAAGTTTTATTTTTCTTTTTGTTTTTTGTAATCAATAACTTAATGGAAAAAAGAAATATTTTCTCCTCCTTTTTGGGGTGTACAGAGGGTAATGTGTCTTTGTGATTGGTCTGATTCAATTATTTTGGTTCTTTTTCATCAAAGTCAAAAAGTGTTACTATTTGTGAAGACAATGGGATTAATAGGGGGCATCTTGGTTAGAGTTGAGCTATCAACTTCGTTATTAACTTGTTCATTCAGTATAGCTTGTTTTTGAAGTTATAATTATTATTTTTTTATTGACAATAAGCTAAGAAAAGACTCTTTGGATTAATTGCAGATGAATAAGTTTTTTTTTTCTTTCAAAAGGAGATGCATAAAACACACTTTTAATTATTAATAGATTCAATCGGATTTCAGTTGGTATAGCTCTTTACTGACTGACTTCCGACGGAATCTATTAGTCGAAATAACATTGGTTGGTACTTCATTTAAATAGGAAAGCCCTCGGAATTTCCAACTGACATCTAACAGTGGAAAAGTTAGTCGGAAATTCCGACTAACAAGTTAGTCAAAATATTGTAGGAAATTTCCGACTAACTCCGATAATTATAGTAATTACCTATAATTTTATAGTAATCAATTACAATTTTAAAGTGATTAATTATAGAAATAAATTAATTTTATAGGCTCGTCTCACTACAATCTCAAGACAAGCTATTTTTAATTTTTAGAGTTAATTTGGGTAGTTGTCAACCGTTTGATACGGTCAAAATGCTACATAATCTTAAAGAGCAGTGATCGGGAAATTAGTGTTTTACTTGGTGTTAAAATTAAAAATGGTTTAAACAGCTTTATTTTAATCATAAAAAGAATAAACCAAAACTAGGTTTTTAGACATTTTCAAAATAAAAAATATATACACACCACCCACAAGTTTATCAACAAATAACAATATGCCTCTTTTCTCGGTGCAAGTCTTATTTTTCTCATCCCATTAGTGCGCTCTCAAGATAAATTTTTTTGCCTTCTCAATAAATATTAATTGGAATTGAAAAAGAAATTATTCTATTGCTTCATCTTGGTAAAATTATAATTTTGATTTGGGATACTGTTAGAGAATTCATTCTGATAAAAGAAAAGAAAGAATTTTTATCTTTGTAGCTGGTGAGATTAGATTCACACAATTACAATTTACAAGCGTGAAAAAATCTTCAACCATTAAGCTAATCAGTGACTTTTTAGGTAATATCATCTTTTGAAATTAATACTATTAAAATTATAGACTCTCAATATATTTTGTTTAACTAGTCGTAAGAATTATTTTAATGTTTAATTTCAGTATTTTGATGTGCTTATTAAATTTATTGATTTTTTCCATAATCTTTCTATATTTGAATTATGATTCTATTCTTTGCTATTGTTCATGTTTTGTTGTTTTGAGTAGTAATTCTTGTTACTATTACGTTTTTCTTGTCGATTACACGGTTTTCAATTTCCTGATTTTTGCTTGCCTTCAAAATAAAATTTAAGATTTGGTGATAATGGGGTTTTGACTTTTTCACAAAAGGTTTTTTAAATTCACGTGGTGATATTAAGATTCTAACTTTTTCATGTGGTCGACGAAATGTTAAATTTTTGTTTAAATTAAATACTTATTTTGACTAATTATGAAATATGTGCCCCATAAGGGTGATCGCAATGTCTATTTATAAAAAAAAAGTCATTATGTTCGGAAAAAATAGCGCAATATTAACAAAAACACTTTGCTTTTGCCTACCATGTGGAACGGTTAAAAACTTAAGCTCACCATAAGGATTAAAAACTGTTTGTCTACCATGTGAAAAAACCAATAATTTAGGGTTATCATATGGAATTTCCTGAAAAATTAAAAGAATTAAAACAATCTATATGTGAAGCTAAAAAATTAGAAGAATTCGTCTTGTTTCATAAATCAAAATATTTTAACTTGTCGGGATAAAATATCTCATCTATGTGAAATGTCAAAAATACCCTTAATTAAAGGTCAAAGACAATATACAAGTGAAGGTCCAAATCAGAAAGTTCACCCTACTTCCAGCAATAATTGCTACTTCAAATAACGGCCCATTATGCCACTTTAATTGACATGTTCTCCATGAGGCAACATCATTAAAATAACCGCCTCTCGATTTCTATTCAATATTCTAATGTAAATAATAATTCTTGAATTTTTTTTTTTTACTTTTTGTTATAATCTGAGATAATTTCTCTCCATCTCAAAAAAAAAAAAAAGGTTAATTTCTCTCTGTTGTTTTTTCTCGTAAATAAACTAAACTTATCTTTTTAATTTTAGAAAAACAACTTCTCCAAAAAAATCCATAATTTTTCCAGTCTCTCAATTAATCTTTTGTCAAAATGTTTGTATTTTATCCGAAAAAAAATCACCACAAGCAGACACCAGCGCATCAACACGGAGATACGACGCTTACGAAGTCACGACTATATTGTAGATTTGTAGGTACGCTCGGTAAAGAGAAAAATAATTACCACAAACATATTTTATTATTTATATTACATTTTGACTTTGGCTAAAACAAGTTTGGTTATTAATTAGGTTTTATATCTAAATTTACATCATTTTTTATTGTATTGTTAAATTGCTTATTGTTGATTATAATTTTTTAAGTTGGTTAAAACTAAGATTTAAATATTCATTTTTATTTATCCACAAATTGTGTATTTTTTTTCTCAATATATTTTTATTATATTGGCTAAAGGTGATATTTTTGATAAAAGATAAAAATATATTTTATTTTTGTGTTGCAGGAATTTTTGTATTGTAGTATTTTTTATTAGGTTAATTTCATTTTTTTTTGTCTGTAGGAATTTTTTAACTTACTGCTAAACAAGTAAAAGAAAAGGAAGTAGATATGTTATTTTCGTGTTGCGGCATCCGATGTGAAATTACTTCAAGTTCAGCCCATGAAAGAAAATGCAATGGTGTCTCAACCAGGCCAACAATTGAACCTGAAGTGGCCCAAATAGAGCAGCTCAATAGTGAATATGAAGAAGCCCAAGTGGAGCAGCCCATAACAAATGAAGCTGAACAGGCGAAGTGTGAATGCACTATTTGTTTGGAAAGTATAGATGATTATAAAGGGATGCCATTGCCAGGAGAAGTGAGGGCTAATATACGTTCTAATACAATAACTACTGGACTATGTGGCCATAAATTCCATACAGGTTGTATTCTTAAGCATTGGATCACGCAGAAGAAACAACGTCAATCATGGACGGTAGTTTCTAGTTGTCCCAATTGTCGCCAAACTTTGGTATCACCTCAACTGTGTAGATTAATATGCGGTGCTTGTGGGTGTCGCGATTGAGCTACTCCTGATAGAGATCGTCTCTAGGTGAAACGATCTCATAATAAGAAACTCGCACTCCATATGCTAATAATTTGTATTAGTTAGGTTTTTTAACTCATACTTAAAGCGCATCTCACGAAGAGACTGTGTGATAGAAATTTTTGTTTACAATTAGAAATTTGCATCCTAGGTTTGGCCCTCGGTTGAGTTTGGTGATTACTACTTTTTTTTTCTGAACTCTCAAATATTATATTATAAATCGTTTCGCCAAAATTTGAGTACTTATTTATTTTGCTTATTTCACAAGCAATTATAACGTTTAGGTTTTTCAATTTTTGCGTATCAAGCTTTTAGGTACCTACTCAAGAAAATGAGTGTCCTCTGATCAAGTATAAGTAATTACTATATATAAATGAGATGAATTATGGAGATAAAATGAGCGTTTTGCTAAGAATATATCAACTATAATCTGTTCACTAATAGGATTAGTTTACTACTATTATAATTGAGTTTTATAAGGTCACACATATAAGCAATCGATAGGATAATTATACATCAATGAACATAGGATGCTTATGGGATAATTAAGTACGAGTTTATAACATGTATTGATTGTGTGTTTAATTGAGAATTAAACTAGATATTAATATCATTACAAGTGTTTGTCACCTTCCTTCATTTGTGCAAGGTGAAGAGTTGATAAGTGTATGTAAGATGCACTTGTTCATCATGATTTTAGCTTACAATCACATGATTTCTACATACTCTTCATCTAAAAAACAGTAAGAAAAAAAAGTTTTATTATTCCATAGTAGCAAGTATATGTGGTGATCCTTTTGTTGCTCGTAGAACGACATTAGAGAGGACAATACTTAACGATCTCAATATCTACACATGTAGCAGATCACACCATTCATACCTTTGTATCAAGGTGATAACGCTGCGAGGTTTATATTTTATTCTTATTATTATATGCATGAGATTTTGTTTTAGTTGTAAAGAAAATGTTTCTTGCAATTTTGTTTTACGCATTCAAACTCTACATTGATATCCGTTAGACAGTAGAATTATTTTAGGAGAAGTTAGTGATTAGTTTTTTAAATAGTCTTTATTGAGATCCTTAATATAGTAGGTGTTTTCTATTTAGTTATTATATTATAAATAAGGGCTCACGTTGAACACTGATGATTAAGAATAATAAGACAATTGTAATTTCAAATTCTAAACTTAGTTTATGAAATACAACATGTTATCAGAGCCAAATATGGTTCTTAGACTTGCATATAATGCTTGATGGGTAATCCTCTTACTACCATATGGTTTTCATGTGGTTTTGGAAAAGAATGAACCTAATCAAGTGTGTATGCAAATGCTCATTACTTGAAACAATTTATTTGTGTTGAACCATTTGAGTTGCAACAATTTGGGGTTTTGTTTTAAAGGGTTTTTTATTTTGTAGATAATGAAAATAAAAAATGACTTTATTTTACCGTCGCATTGAGTTTTTGATGAACTTCAACGTACTAAATACATTAAGTTGAATATCCATTTTGTTTGTGAAAATTACTTGTGATTCGAGTGCTTCATGCGTCTTCAAGGTTTAATACTGATGATGTTTTTACTAAGGGTCTACCACAAGTGTTTGATGAATTTCGTTACAATCTTAGTGTTTGTCATCCTTCAGCTTAGCTTGAGGGGTATATTAGTATATCTTTGAAGGTTTAGGAATTTATATTAAGGGTAGCTATGTAATTATAGCTTTACGGTTTATATGTATAAAACTCTTTTATGTTTAATGTGATTTACATGATCATAGTTATAATAGGGAGATACATGGTAAACATCAATGTCTTGTTTCTGTTATAAAATTAACATGTAAATAGATTTTAAACAACGGTACCTAAAGATCAAGAATAACCCATTGAGTGTCAGATTAATATAGGTACAATCAACTTTTTAATTCTTAAACAAAGTTTCATACTCCTTTGTTTCAATAAATTTACTTTATTTTTTATTTAAGTTCATAATTTCAAAATTTGTTAAATTAGGCTGAACTTATTGTGAATGCCAGCATATTAACGGGGGGACACAAGTGCACACACTTCATAAGTTAAGGAGATATATACCATCCCAAAACCATATGGCAATGGGAAGAAGGTCTCTAATAGCTCATAAAGCGTGCACACCATTTTTAATTTATCGATGTGGGATAACTCATCCCAACAAAATTCCCTTTACTTTTAAACACGTTATATATTCGCTCTCTTACATTCATTTGTATTTAATTTAGAATTGGACTTGTGTAATGAGATTAAATCATTGATATGGACACTAATGCTTCCAAGTAAAGCATAAAAGGTATATTTTACGAGGAACCTCCGTCAAAGGAAACAAATCCTTTGCACCAAATACAAGAAATTAATTTTTTATAGCAAATGTAACATTAATAATCCAACTTATTATATTCATTTGCTAAAAATAAATTTACCTTCTGATTATTTTTAATAATTTCACTTATTACATATTTGCTAAAAATAAACATACCTTTTGATTATTTTGAATACTCTCCCCTATTGCATGTATTTGTTGATAATGTACCCAATCTATATACTTCATAAACTAGGGTTTTAATAGCTTTTTTTTTTTTTTGAAATATGGGTTTTAATAGGTTAGAGAAGCTTCGAAAGAAATCTGAAATTTTACAAAATAAGGAATCAAGAATGAAGATTTAAAGACCTTTAATCATTGAAATAAGATTAATACTTCATAAGATGAATTATTTAACTTTTTTACGTATATGCGCAATAGGTAAAATTATTTTACAATTATTGAAAGATGAATTTTATTTTAATGGTTAAACAATAAATTGTATTATTGATTTTCATTTCACCATTTCATAGTGGGAGGAAAAAAAAATCATTGCTTGAATAAAAAATTTGTACAAACAAAAAAACAATTCCATAATAGCGATAGAATTGTACATTTATACGACTATTTTTAATTATCCGTCTACGGAGGAATATATATATGATGATGTACAAATGCTATTTTTGTAGTTAAAACTATTTACAATACTGGGTCAAAAATAGCCGTCGAGAAGAATAATACAGAGCCTAAACATAAGAGGATATACAACTAGAAAAAATGTCATCACTTATACCTTAATAAAAATGGTGCATGATCCAGCCAGTAATCTAAGTCTATCGAGCTAGCCCGTGGGTAATGAATTTACCAAAGAATTGACAAAATTTGAAGGAAAGACAACATGAGTGTGCTAGTCCAGAGGTTTAAATGAGATAAATTTTGTTCGAAAGCTGATGAACTCCCGGCCATATGAGAATCGTTTTGTTTTATAGCTTGAGGTTCAATGGAGGCTATGGGAGGAACCTTTTGGGAACCATGAGGACTGATGGGAAGCATGCTCGAGTCCGCTGCTTCGTTACCTGGAATTAGAATCTCGTCAATGACATCGCACAAGCGAATAAAATTTTTGCCAGTTTCGATAAGCAGATAAGCGAAAAGGCCTTGTATCAGACAATGTAGATTAGCAGAAAAGAGGTAAATGAAACAGCATAATAACTGCACAACAATAGGTGAAAGTTTGATTACTCCCTATCCTCTTAACATATGCTTGCAGAAGAAAAAGGAGAGGCGTTTGTTACTTACAGTCTGATGCCTTCCAGCCCAAGACCTTTTTTTCACGATCAAAAACCACACGATATCCAGTCATGAAGTTCTCTGAAAGTACATGGAAATATAGTGAAATGACTCGTTTTAGGACAAGATCCAATGGCTATGCTGTATTGATCTATATGACTATATTAACTGTGCATTTGCAGGTTTGCAAGAATTGTGGGTGAGGTAATGAAAGCTAGGGGTGTGCATAAAACCCGATTTGAAGTATTCAGTATCCGACTTGGATCACACTTTTTCAGATCCGAATATTCGGATCGGATCAGATCCGATATCCGGTTTTACACAACCCTAAATTGAAAACATAACATTATCTAAAAAACAAAGACACAAGTTAATTTGTAAGCTGTTTTGAATCCGAGAGACAAATACTTAGTTTTCTTTTACAATAATCTAGTGTATCGTTTCTTTGATAATTTGAAAGAACACAAGAAAACGAGTTTTTCTCTTATAAACAAAAAAGAGATGAGAAAAGAAAGGTATACTTACGGCCAATAATATTTACGACTTCACTTTTGACAATTCCCAAGCAATAGAAGTCTCCTGACTGAAGTTCAGGATAACATAGTTCATTACAACAACAAAATCTGGAAACTGGAAGAAATAACATACTGCAAAGAATTACCATAAGAGAAACTGTCACTACTGGATTAGTAACATAAAATTGGTCTCCACCTTCCATTGTCAGATTGATAGGGGGCATGTTCAAGCGACTTTGGCTTGTGCTGCAATTTTACGTATATTCAGCGCTTCATATGAAGGTCAATACAAAAGGCACTCAAGCAATGAAGGGTTGATGCTTGATACTCACCTTAACGCATAACAGTACTCGAAAGGAATATCAGATGGAGATGCAGCTCTATGATCATTTACCTGGGCATCAAACTGCACAGAGAGATTTATTATTCTTGCGTTTCCACGTGGTGCTCTACTTGGAATAACTAGTTTTTCAACAACTTACATTTTCAGTGATTAGAGAATAAGCAGGATCATCGAGGTATGTGAACGACGTGCCAGAGTCGAAAATAGCGTAAAGATCATCAACACGAGAGGCAATCGTTCCCACCTTTATCTGTGATATGCTAATATTGTAATGTGGACTGGAAGGAAATTAAAAAACGAGAGGTCAGATATTCATTCTTCAAAACAGCAACGATTAGTGTAGGCAAGCTAAGAAAGTCGAAGAAATTACTGACTTTATCTTTCTAAGATTTAGTGGTGTTTCTTTTTGATTTGAGCTGCCTTTATCTCCAAAAGTGATTCGTCCTATTCCATCAGCTCCAAAACACATGGAGAAAGAATCTGCAGCAACTTTCTGACTAGATAACATGCTAGGCAACGAGATTTTATCCAAACCAAGACCGAGTAAGCCATTAGGAGCTCCACCATCCAAAAATGAACCAGTCTCAACCTTGCCACAGCTGCAACATAAGTTCAGCACTATAATATTACCACTAACATAATCCAAGCACACAAATAAAATTTCACCAAACTTTAAAACCAATTAGAATGCCAGCCATTCAGCCATTCCTCTAAGGTACTTTGAAGTCCTTTGTACAAGCTATCACATGTATCAGATTCAGATGAACTAAAAAGGACACTGATATCAAAAAGTAATTTTTTACAAGGAAAGCAGACATTTGAAACATTGTGAAACGTATGTACTCAAGTTCATAACTACTGAAATGATATCAGTGGGAAAGGAAACATTAACTTGTTTCAGATATTATAGATTAACAACATATCTTGATGAATAATTAACATGCAACTAGTTACATGTTGATTTTGTATTGTGGGTATTATATATTCCAAAGTACAAACAATACATCAAACTTTCCATGGCGACTTACCCAAAAGGAATTTTAGCTTCAATAGACTCAGAAGGATTATCATCCGCAGTTAGATGCAACACATCCTCAACTAAATACCCAGAAGACGATGTGTTGGAAGAGAGATAAATGACTCTGTAGGGACATGTACTGGATGAAGCTGGACAGCTTGTTTTATGTGCACAAAGAGGACTGTCGCATTGAACTACCCTCCCTGAGGATGATGTATTGAGGCTGTAAATGCTGAATTCCAACTGATGCACCAAAAAATATATAAGTAAAGAAGTCATTAGTGACAAAGGTCATCACCAGGACTAACATTTGTAAAAGAGATGCATTCTCTTAGGACTTAACAATCCAATTCCACAAAATACATTGTTTCAAAAGAAAATTTTCAATTAGAGGATAGGTGATCACTTTTCGATTCGGATAAACTTGCCTATCATCCTATCAGTCTATCCTTTCTATTGAAACCTACCTGGCTGTTCCAAAAAACAAAATTGCACTCGCCTGAATGAGAAGTTGAATCTAATAAATTTTAGTACAATGTACATGAGGTTTTAAAAAAAGCGGAAAAAATAGAGATATTAGAAATTTCATAAAATTGGATTTTCATCATATTTTTTATCAGCTAAACTTCAATTTCATCCTTGAACACTTAAATAAGATGGCACCTGACCACTAAAATCAGATCAAATTAGCGGAACTGTATGGAATCACCATATCCAACTTGCACATAAAAGATTTCTTTAAATTTGTCCTTGAGTATTATACAATGATTAACATTGACTCACTGAGAGATAAAGACTCGTATTCACAAATTTTGTATTTAACTTCAAACTTGGATTGAAATCCTTAATCCCAATAATATGGGGTTGACTGCATGCACCAACACAAGTCAACATATAAACATTTGTTGCTAACTTGGGATTGAAAAACATTGCAATAAAATTAATATTGACTAATTATCCCATAGCATTCAATACCAACCATTATGAGTGTTGATAACGCTAAGGAGATCTAGATAAAACATTCAATTACTCCAATGCTACTAAGTGGATACACCTAGGGTGGGGTTTGAAAGAGTTGGATGTACGCAACCTTAACCTCATTAATGATAAAATAACAAAAAAGTTGTTTTAAATTGACTCTTGGTAACAAACGTTATGAGCAACTGCATATAAATAAAAAAGTGCACATGGATTAATAAACCATTTTATTTAAGTCCATCATAATCTGATACCAAAAAACTATCAATTTTTGGCCCCATCGAAATAACAGACATACTAGTGAGATCTAGATAAATTGAAGAATATACAACTTCATTCCTTGTTGACAAGGATTATACAAAATAGAATGGTAGCCGTACATAGCTTGGCTTAAAGAATGAAAAAACCATACTCCACCAAGTAATGTACCCACATAGATGCGTTGACAAGTCCATGGGATAGTGAATATTTGACTGTGGTTGTAGATTTAATTTTGTCAAGCAATCATCTAATTGTAGCTTTTGTTTTGACAGATATATACTATACAAATCAAAACAGGAAAAATCCCATGCCTACACGGCAACTAAATTACCAACATACTTACGAGGAACATATACCCTCCTCATACAACAACAATGCAGAATTCACTACATGAACCAATATATCATTTTTAATGGTCGTCCATATAAATTCTTCTTTTTAATTCATTTCAACTTTTTAACATCTCAACGTCCCCATACCGAGCCAAATACTTTACTCTAAATGAGGGGTGAATAAGACTTGAACTGGTGTACTTCACATCTCAAACACTCAAGATCATACAAAAATGGAATTCTTTCCTTTTTCTTTTCCCCAATTTAGGACTTAATAAAGGGTTACTTAGAATCCAGGTGCGTATGAGGACATGAGAGTACAAATCCTAAACAGAAAGTGATAATTCACCATCCACAGTATGTTTTAAGTAAGATGGATATTAAAGGGGTGTTTAGTTTGTGAAAATTAACAGTTCGAAACTGAAATGAAAACGTGTTTCCCTATCTTGAATTTCGCAAAAGAAATCCATTAAGCACAACCAAACATTCCTTAAGAACCACAGATACAATTCTTAAATTCAACATGACTGATTCAGGTACAAGCTACAAAATAAGACTAGAGATACGATAACGCAATTAACAAAAGATCTAACATTAGAGAATTTCTAAGTAAATTATAGAAGTACCGAATCATTTTGAATTTCAACCCCTTTGACACACTTGACGCAGTCACAAGGCAACCAAAAAAGGTCACTTCCAGTGTCTAACGCCACCAGAAACGATGATCCTGGTGTCCCCATCGTCACATTTGCATAATGCAAGCTGTAAAATACGTCCACATTGATATCTTTAATTATATTGGTTAAAATTCTAAGAATTTTACACTACTTGAATTAATGATAAATTTTCATCTTCTTCATCCTAATAGGGCCGGATACGTAAACCATGAAAACATTAGTAGTACTTAAAAAGCCTAATTAACACTATATAATGAAAAATCATACACATTATTTCTAGGAAAATTTACAAAGACCAATTTTTATTAAAAAAACACCTTAAAATTTTTTTTAAAAAAATAAGAAATTTTTTATTAAAAAAAACACCTTAAATAAGTTTTTGGTGACTTTTGTCAACTTTCAGACGTTGACTATGCCATTTGAGCTTAAAAGACAACGTCTGAAAGTTGACAAATGGCATAGTCAAACGCCTGAAAGTTATAAAAGTCACCGGAAATTGATTTAAGGTTTTTTTTTAATAAAAAGTATCTTGTGTTCTTTTTAAAAAAAAAAAATTTTAAAAGGTGTTTTTTATAAAAACTGGTTTTATTTGATGTTTCTTTGCAAATTACTCTTATTTCCATTATAAAAAAATATGTATTAAGTTTCCAATTAAATCAATATATAGTAAAAGAAAGTTTATTTTAATTTTAGAAAAAAAAAATTGTTTTCCTCATATTATGAGCCTTTATAACGTATTTATCCGTTGAAAATTCGATATTCATAATTGCAACTCAAAATTACATTCAAATTTACAGTAAGCTATGTAGAACTAGAAATCGATACCAGTACTTCTATTAATTAAAATTGATAATAATTAATTTAACGCATGATTTAATAATAAATATCTAATTTCATGTCCGTTTAAATTACCTATATCCTAATCCTGTAACTAAAATAGAGAGAGAGGAAGAGAGAGTACAATCCAAAGAGACTGATGCGATAAGTTGTATTTCCATTGGAGAAGGTGAGTGGAGTTTGATAGTCACCGGAATTTGCTTTCAACCGGCGTCCATGAACAGCAACATCACGGCTAGCTAAGGCGGCGTAGTATTCAATACTACCTTTTTCCGGTAACTTTTCACCCAAATCAAGAATCCGGGTAACTGGATCCGAGAACCTATGGTGGAGTTCGAACCCGAATGTTTTGTAAGCTTGAGAGGGTCGGGTAGCCCAGCCCAATATGAGAACGAATAGGAGAATGACAGGTATGGAGTTGAAGATAAGTGTTTGTGTAAAGCTATAAGTAAAGGTCATTTTAAGAGAAATGAAAGACAAATGGAAAGGGAAGAGGAGAAGAGGATTCTAAATGATTCTGAATACTTTGGGATTGAGAGGATATAATACAAGTAATGAATTAATGTTAATGGTTTGGTGCAAAACTAAAGACTAAAGTGGTGGCCTGGTGGGACCTTTACTAAAAGCGGTCACCTTCTTTAGCATTTGAACATGGGAGCAAACATTTTAGTTTTGAGAAAATTTACTTAAAATAATTTCAATTATCACTTATTGGCCATAAATAATTCTAACTATTATTTTTTTTATAATCTTAATTATCACCACACTTTGTTTATAGCATACCCCTCCCTCTTATTACCGGTTACAGCCAGTTAAAATTATATCGTTGGTATCTTTTTGCGCCTTTTTTCTATTTAAATGCTTCTTCGTCTTCCCCATTACTCCTCCCTCAATTGATGAACCTTAAAACTCCAAAAAATTAAATTTAAAATTCAAAATTTTGCTTTCTCTTCCGAATTCGAACATTATCTTTCTAAGTTTTCTCTCATCCTTGCCATTTCCATTATACTCTCATCAATATTCACCCTTTTCAACCCAACCTCAAATTGCATGCAAGTCGAATTCATATAAAATAGTATTCATATTTAACTTCAACCTTATTCACTACTAAATCATCTAAATAAAACCAAGAAATCAGATTTGGATCAATTGATATGTTACAACATTGACCACTAAAATAATCTAAGTCATTATTTGTCTATTTGAATTTATCCCCCAAATTATTTCTTAGCAGATAATTATCAAGTGCATAATCCTAAACTAAAAATAAGGAAAGAAAAAAAACAACATACAAAAAAAAATCAAAAATAAGAGATTTAAAAACAAAAAAAACTAATTCCAAACAAATTAAGAAAGGGAAAACAAACATACCATTGAAGGACCTCAATCCTACAACTTCAATTGATCTTCTATGCTTTGATTAATCTTTTGTGCTTTGAAAGATTGGATTTTTAGGGTTAGAAATTTAATTTGGGGGATTTGATTTGGGACTATAGAGGAAAATAGGTGTGAAATTATGAAGGGAATTAATGGGGAAAGTACCTGAGTACATGAATTAAAGACTATAACAGAACAAAAAAAAAGAAATTAAAAACATTTTTACCTATTGTAACCGGTAATGAGAGGGAGGGTTTGCTATGAACAAACTATGGTGATAGTTGAGATTATTTTAAAACAAGTGATAGTTAGGATTTTTTTCTGGCCAATGAGTTATAGTTGAAATTATTTTGAACAAATTTTCCTTAGTCTAATTATAATCACCTTAAAATGTGTCATTAATTATTTGATTTGAATTAATAGGTGTTTGTAGAGATGACAATAGATCGGAATTGGATCGAATTTTACAATGATTTTGATCTGAATAAAAGTTGGATTTTTTTTCACCTGTATCTCTGACTTGGACTTGATTTTCAAATCCTCTAACTTTGCTCGGACTCAGATTCTCGGACCTCGGTGGAATCAAATTATAACCTTTATGAAAAAATATTATTTTTTTAACAGTATGTATATTTTTGATAACAACAACTTTCGAATATGTAGCTATTTGCAAATTCTACTTAACATAAAAATATTTATTAAGCTTTTGTAAATGATTGTTATATGTACATAGATTTCTACATTCAATATTTTGGATGTTTGAATGAGATTTGAGTACAATATTTAAAATTAGATTAATTATAGTCTTGTGTATACTTATTACTTAAATATCTCGTTAATCTGATTATACGTAAATATAATGTTTAAATAACCGTGGATTAAAATTTTATCAATGTTCTAGACTGGTTTATCTAATGATGTTATTGGCCCATCAATCTTTTCAACCATTAATCAAAATTGTTTAACTTGTTTAATGTAACTTTGTTTTATGATTAATTTTTGTAATACTTGATGGATGGAAGTTGTTGAACTAAGATTCTTTAACCTACTTTCTAATTCATTAGTTAGACTTGGAAAAATCTTAGATTTGTATAACTGTTAATTATTGATTTATTGTTGATTACATTTGCACAACTATTAATTCTTAGATTTAGCTTATTATTTTGTTTTATTGTTGATTACATTTGCACAATTGTTAATTCTTGATTTAGGGTTTCTATTTTAATTTTTTTCTAATTCAATTTAGGGCTCTAATGATTGATCTTAGGCAAAAACTTAACAGAGTTATTAATTTTATACCACAAGCGTATGATGTAAGTGTAGCTAGCGGGTCGAACACTAGGAGTCTAGACTAATTTAATTCGCCCCATTATAATAAATACACAACAAAGAATAAAATTTGTGGAAGAGTTATGTCTAAGATTACTAAAAACTTCATATATATGGTTGTAAGATGTATAACTAAAGGTCTAAGATATCGAGAATCATTCAATTCGCATATGGATATCAATTGTTTTTATTATTTATAAACATGAATTCTTAAGTTAGTTAAAAGTGTTCTTATTAATCTCAAACTTTCGTTATAATTATTAACTATTGTTTTGGGCCTTATCAATTCAATCCTCAAACTTTGATTATATTGGTTGAGTTAATCTACTTAGATAACCAACAAACTTCAATTGATATCACAACAAAGGATTCTTAATGAATATATTGAGTTCTTAGTTGATGTTTGGATTCAATATAGTTTCCATAAAATTGGATATTGATAAGTTTGATAGCAATTAGAACTTTAGCTTGTGAGAAGTTAAGATGAAGGCCCTTCTTACTCAACATTAGTGATGGGCATGGGTCTTGGACCCTAAGGGTCTAGACTCGATCAGACCCTAATTTTAAGGGTATGGGTCCACTTATTGTTGGATCCTATGGATCCGGGTCGGATCTGGGTCCATGACCTTAAGGTCTAGTTTCGGGTTCGGGTCTACACGTTTGAGACTCAGATTTGACCCATTGACCCATTTACATCTTTTTTAAAAAAAATAATATTAGCTATCATGTGTATTTAATTGTTTGATTTGAAATTTTTGTTATATATATTTTTGAACATTACGTGATTTAAAACTTTGTCGGTTCATGTAATTTAAAATGTGGTCGTTGTATCTATCATATCATACATATTAATAAAAAGGTTAGAAAATAACACATGTCATCCTTAAAAAAAACCTTGACAAATGAAATTAATTTTAGTGAATGATAGTTTATTACATGAAAATACTTACCTAATTTAGAATTTAATTTATAAATTTGAGTTAAATTAGGTAAACTATATATATATATATATATATATATATATATATATATATATATATATATATATATATATATATATATATATATATATATATATATATATATATATATATAATCATCATACATTATACATACTAATAAAAAGGTTGGAACTATGACACATGTCATCCCTAAAAAAGCCTTGACAAATAAAATTAATTTTAGTGGATCATGGTTGATTACATGCAAATATTAACCTAATTTAGAATTTAAATTATTTTAAAATTGAGTTAAATTGAGTATAATTTATTATAGTAATTCTATATGCCTAACCTAGAATTTAATATGTTTAATTGAATGAAAAGTGATATATTTGATAAATAATTTAAAACAAAAGGCATTATTTAATTTTTACTTTAAAAAAAAATCATATATTTGATAAATTTAATCACGGTAATATATAATTACATTAGTCTTTAAAGTTATATTTTTGTATATTTCATACAAATAAATTCGTGCATTACACAAGTTTCTATACTAGTACTTTAAAAATTAAAGACTTGATAAATATTTCGTTATAAAAACTTGAATGTTGGAAAACTTCATATATTTCACTCAATTAGTATAAAGTATTAGAAGATCCTCGTTAGTCGAAAATGTTTAAATAATTTTATGCGAAAAGTAGGGTCTAGAATCGGGTCCAAAATTTTTAAACCCTACGAATTCGAGTCGGAGTCTGGGTATAATAAAAAATTGGGATTTGGATCTGAGTCTTGCTGGATTCAATCTAAATTCGATCCATGCCCATCTCTACTCAACATAGTGTGAAAAAAGAATTAGATTGGTTGCAAAGATGTCCCATGAAATAATTACAAAATGGGATGAAATTGATTCAAATGATTTTAGTGTCATTCAACTATGTCTCTTCAATTAGGTGCTTAAGGAGGTTGAAAACTAAAAAGGATACGTGTGAAAAAATTGAATCCCTATATACATGGATAAAAGCGTAAAGATTAGGCTCTATGAAAAATTTATTTATTTAATTAATTATTATTGTGATATTATCTTGATAAACCTTGACTTTCTGTTGACCTTGACTCTTAGTCAAGGGGCTGTTACAACTTTTCATTTACCTTGCTTAGTCACCAAGTAAGTAACTTTCCCAACAATAAAATAACCACCCACTACTATCAATCACACCCATGATGACCTATTCTCTCCAGAAATAACTCCCTCTCTACAATTATAAATAGATACAACCAGCATTATTTACCTCCCTGAGTAAAATATACCATACCGAAACCCTGCCAAAATCTCTACTCACCATCATCTTCATCAACCTACCAAAATACAAACAACCACTATCCTGATATCTATATTCTTGCATTCAATTTATTATCGTTCATTTATCGATTTCTCATCTCCGATCTGACTTGAGCGTCGGAGGGGTTTTCCGGGAGATCACCTCCGAGCAAGGCTAACGTGTTGTGTTGCAGGACTTCAAGTCACTCCCATGGAAGGGCTACATCTCACTTCCACTTCGTTGACCGTTGACTCTGATAACATTCCCACTTTAGATATTTCAAGTGTCTCTTGCACTTCCTCGTTTTATTGTCGAAACACGTACAATTATAATGGACTTCCATAATTAAGGTTGATAGGAGGTCTATAACTCTTAGGGGGTGAATAGAGAGTATGATTTTATTTTTGCTTGTAAGGTGTTTCAAGAGTTTGTAGAACGCTTCCAACAGTTTTTCAGAAATTGTTTTAATGTCGATTTTTACAACTTATAAATAAACAATTATAAAGTGTGAAATGAATTGTAGAAAAAACACAATAAATTGTTATCGAGGTTCGGCTATAAATAGCTTACTCTCAACCTATGGATTCTTGTCAATCTTTAGCATTCAACCTCTTTTATTGATTGAACTTAGACCACTAAGAAGATCTCACTATTTTCTTACATCACGTTCTTCCTCGAACAACAGTCTACAAATTCTCTTCTACTAAAAAGATAAAACCCAAAACTCTCAAAAGAGAAAAATCGAATACTTTATAACACGCTGAGGCATAAAAATAAAATTAATCTAATTCTCTATAACATAAATAAAACTTACAATTGTTGAGAGATATAAATAAATTAAAACGTACTTAAACTCTTAATAAAAATTCTAAAGTAGGCGTGTAGATGTAGAAGAGTTGTGTTCTTGAAGTGTAGAAGCCTTAGCCGAAATTATATTTTTAATTGAAAACATTAAGCTTTTCTTGATTAAGTCCAACCTGAAAAGTTAATTCCACAATAACAATAATATAATATTCTACTTCTATTTTCTTAGACCTAGCATAATTATCTAATTAAACATTTTTAATATTAAATTAACTTAAGAATTATTTCGGTTTATTTTCATTAAGTAAAACCGATTCTTAGTCAAAGTCCAACCTTAGATCATGATTTTAATTTGACTTTTAATTCATTTTAGTTTAAACCTAACTATAATACAGGAATATATATCTTTTAGCAACAACATTTATTTTAACCGATTTTCTAGATATATCTTTTAATAAATTATTCCATGATTTTAGGAAATATACCAAACTTAATAATAAGATATATTTTAGGCGTTTTTAGAGTAACAACTAATTTATATTTTTTTATTAATATAACCGTATGACCACAATAAAATAAATGTAACAATTTCAGCTCAATTAATTTATTTGATTTTTAATCGAAAATAAATAAATTAAACTAAACTTAACTGTTTTATAAGTTCAAATCGACCGAATGAATATTAATAAATTCATATCAATTAACACCAAATAAACATATATAAAATCACTTTTATACTTAGTATGATTTTGGACCAATTAATGAAACAAATGTAACTACATAATTTCTTGGATTAATTTAATATGTGTTTTGAATTATCATCATTTAAAGGAGTTGAGTCTTCACATAATATTGATGTTATTCTTGATGATGATAATTAACTATTTTCGTAGTGCGTTTTTACCACTCTCTTATAAGAGCTTTCGTGAGACATTGCTCTATGATAAGTTGAATCTTAGTTGTGATGATGTGAAAAAAATGCTTCATTTAAATAGACTTCATAGAAAAACAATTAACTTATAAGTCTAGTTGGTCTAATGATGGTTTGTTTTTAAGGGGTAGTGTTAGGGATGCAAATGGGGCGGGGCGGGTATTGGAATTCCCATTCCCATCCCCATCCCCATCCCCATCTGTTAATGCAATACTTATCTCCGTCCCCATCCCCACGACGGGTATAATTTTTTTTCCCATCCCCGTCCCGATGGATTTGTACCTAAAACCATCCCCGCCCCACCACCCATCTAAAGTCTCAAACAATTACATATCTAAAGTTTCAAACAAACACATAACCAAAGTCTCAAACAAAAATACATGTCTAAAACAAAAGTATTTCAACATCAACTCAAAATCATCCAAAGTAAATCAATTCAGAATAATCTCATCACTATCCAATTCTATTTCGCATTCTTCTTCCAACTCTCCAGCAATTTTAGCAAAGCCTATTTATAAATTGTACAAAGTCCAATAACTTATATACTTAAATAAATACATTTTTAATACTTGTACATCATACTATTTATAGTTTCATATATTTAAATTTGTATATTTGTACATATCTTGAAGGGGGGTGAGGCGGGGCGGAGATGGGGCGGGTATCACCATTGGAATTTGAAGTGGCATATAAAGAAAGAGTGATGGAAATGGAAGAGGATGCATAAAGAGAGTCGTTAAAAGGACTCTAAATGTAGTATGGCTAGCTACTTGAATAATTGCAATGACGGTGGTGCTTTAGTGGCTACTCTTGGCTACAAGGGAAAGGATAAGTGGATTCCTGATACTGATTGTTATTTTCATATAATGCAATATCAAGAGGAATTGTCAAACTATGAGAGAGAGAAATTGCTTTAAGTGGATGCTTTAAATATTTTGGATCATATTTTAGAGTATTGGGAACATCAAATAAGATTTGATCCATTGAATTAATTGTGAGTGCTAAAAATAGAGAGCAGCTACTAGAATATAATGTGACGATGTGTGTTCTAAAGTTAAAGGACAAGTTTTATCGAACGACCATTAGATAGACACTATTATATTGACAAAACTGTTGGGCTTTTATAAAGGATCATAGTAGATTGTTAAGTGTAGCAGTAATGTGAATGCTTCGATGGATGAGTGGTTATACCTTGAGAGATAGATTTTGAAACGAAGATATAAGACAGGGTTTAGGAGTTGCAAGTATTTTGAAATTGATGAAAAAGAATCATTTGAGATGGTTTGGGCATGTGCAAAGATGAGATATAAGTCAATCGGTAAGAAAAATAGAATGTTGAAACTTGAGAGATTACAAAGAGGGCGAGAAAAATCGAAGATGACATGAGTGGAAAAATATAAAAGATCTAGTGTTATAAATTGCGATGGTAGAAAATCGAAATAAATGGAGAACGACAATTTAAAAGGATATATTGGTTCATATAGCCAATACCAATTATTTGAGATTAAGGCTCTTAACATTGCTGTTGAATTCCAAAACTTAATTTTTCTTTTAACTTATTTATAAACTTTTTTTATCCATTTATTTTTTGTTTTAAATATCTTCACAAACTATGATCAAAACTTTTAAAAAAGCTATCTATTTGATATAATAAATTTATTAGCATAGGGGTTATTTCGAATTATGAAAATCTTAAGGAATAATAGATTATTGGTCCAGATGTTTATTGAATAATTGTCAATCAATAAATGAGTTAGGTGAAATAAACTTGTCTTGGTAGAAATTGTGGATTGTTATTAGGTTTGATTAATGCTTCTGGTGCACTTTTTTTTCTCATATCTTGACCATCAAACAAGCTTCTAATTTTTTTAGGTGAAATTTACAAGTTATGCACATGCCTACCAAATACCAATCACCATTTATTTGTGATGATTTTGTTTTATTGCCAATAACGCAAATTGCTCAACGGACAAGCTGAAGTCTATTTATATTTATTTCCTATAATTTTAGTTTTTTATATTTTATTCGGAGTAGATTAGAGATCCCAACGAACAATAAGAAGAAAAAATAATTATTTTCATATAAATGATGAAAATTAAACCATACTCGCCAAGGTGAAAGGGAAAGCAATCCATAATTCTCTATATGATTGCTACTATTAGTAGTCTATTTATGAGAAATGATTTAATTAATTAATTAATTGATTGCAAAGTATAATCTTGAATAAAACTAGCTTAAAAATGTATTTTTAATATCTCAATTAATTTCATAAACAAAAACTAAATATCTCATTAATTAATATAAAATTTAGAGCAAGCCTAGCGAATTATAATCCCACATCAAAAAACGAAACATTCTTCGTGTCAAAACTTAATATAACTCAATCAATCCCATGCAAAAAAAATATATATATATCATTCTAAGGGAAAGGAGTTCAGGAAACCTAAGAGTTCATTTGTATTAGATTAAGGTGAGCTCCAAAAAAGATGTGATCTTTACACGATCTTTACACTTGACAGGTTGTTCTCAAAGTGTACGAGATTTTAGCTCATTGATCTCATTTTCAATCATTAATAACATTAATTTTTGTTGTGTGTTGTTTTTCTTTTGTTTTTACCTTTGGTCTTCATTAAACACTTCCTAAAGTCTTTCAATTTGTTATTTGATTTGTTACACTTATTTTGCATCAATTCTCATGATCATTATCATCATATCCAGTGTATCTCACTCATAGAAAACTATGTTCAGGGTCTGGGGAGGGTAGAACGACGACAACTCATACCCATAGGGGAGAGTGTGATCAAAGAGTCCCCCGGCTCGAGAAAGATCTTCAGGAGAGAGAAACCTGCAGCTAACAAATAGAATAAAAAGCATAAGCACAAATACAAAGATAAGAGCAAGAAAAAGGTAAAGAGCGACAAATACAGGCAAAGAATAAAAACAAAGGAAGGGTAAAAGGGACGGGTCTAGTAATCTAGGATGTGGATAAGGCGCCGCCAACTGCCCCTATCCCTGGTCAGGTCCCTGGAGATGTAGAGTTCATGCATGTCACTTTTAATTTGTTCCTCCCACGTTCTCCTAGGTCTTCCTCGACTTCTCTTGCGCTCCACTATGATGCATTCGATCCTTCTTACTGGGGCGTCATGTGTATTTCTCTACACATGCCCAAACCATCCCAACCTGTTCTCCCGCATCTTTGCGGAGATAGGTGTCACCCCTAACGTCTCCCTGAACTCTTGGTTTCTTATCCTATCCATCATAGTATTACCACACATCCACCTCAACATACGCATCTCTGTTACTTCCATCCTCTGTTCGAAAACCTTCTTTCAGGCCAACATTCTGTCCCATATAACAGCGCCGGCCTAATTGCAGCACGGTGAAATTTACCTTTTAATCTTCTCGCGAACTTCTTATCACCAAGCACCCCGGTTGCTACTCACTACTTAAGCCAACCCGCTTGTGTACGATTAGTAACGTCTCCATCAATCTCCCCATTACTCTTAATCACAAATCCCAAATATTTGAACTTTGCCGTACATGTAACAACTTCTCCCCCTAAGGTTACCTCTGGCTCCTTTATCGCTTCTGTCCCACTGAAATTGCATCGCAAGTATTCTGTCTTCGTACGACTTATACGCAACCCCTTACCCTCCAAGGCTTCCCTCCACTCCTCCAATTTACTATTAGCCTCCTTTTTGGTTTCTGCGGCCAAAACTATATCATCGGCGAAAAGTATGCACCATGGTACGGTTTCCCAGATGGATTTAGATATTTCTTCCATAATAACCGTAAAAATGAAAGGACTTAGTACTAATCCCTGATGTAATCCCACTTTAATTGGGAAAGACTCTGTCATACCCACCGGTGTATGTATGTTAGTCGCCACTCTGTCATACATGTCCTGTATTACCTCAATGTATCTTTGTTAAATACCTCTATTCTTGAGGCTATCTCAAACAATGCTTCGTGGTATGCTATCGTACGCTTTCTCCAAATCAATGAATACCATATGCAAATCCTTCTTTCGCTCCCTATACTTTTCCATCTATCTCCTCAAAAGATGGATTGCCTCGATGGTTGATCTTCCCGGCATGAATCCGAATTGGTTATCTCTAATTACCGTTTCTATCCTTTTCTCGATCACTTTTTCCCACAGTTTCATAGTGTGGCTTAAAAGTTTAATCCCTCTTTAGTTCCCGCATACTTGTGCATCACCTTATGACTATAGTTGAATAATGACTACAACATTCTTTTATCTCATTCTTACGTTTTAACTATTTTTTAATTTCATAACTGCAATTTATTCTCTTTTTTATTTAGTGTATTATCCATATTTTTTTGTTTGACATGTAGAAATGAAAATTAAGAGACTATAATTGAGACTTGGAATTAAACTTTAAATTAGGACTTGAATTGAAACTTTAAAAATAATATCTCATATACTTATTTGGTAAATGATAAATATAGATAAAGTATTAGTTAAAAATTAATTATATTTTCAAAATTGTCATTATAAGTTTATAACTCCTTATAGGAAAATAATTAATGTTTTATATATTTCCATTTTCTTCTGACCAATACCTTTACTTCTCTTACAATCAAATTCTTTTAAATTTCTATTTAATTTAACTTTTTTTTCCTACTTTAACTTTTATTGACCCCTTAAAATATTTATCGGTACAAAAATATTCTTTTACTCTTTACTTTGGCCCCATTCAATGTAACTGACAAACATACTTAGACTCACTCTCATCTACTCAATTCTCTTTCAATCATTCAATCATCCCATCATTAATTCAAGATCTCCCAATTAAATTTCCCAAATGCTGTAAAAACAAATCAGTTGATTCATTTTTTTCTAGTTTTTTTTCATATGATGCGGATTCTTTCTTTGATTCTTCTTTCAATTTCTGCTATTTTTTTCGAGGTTTGTAATTGTAATGGCCGCATCTTTACATTTCAAATGCATCATAGATATTCAGAACAAGTCAAGATTTGGTCTCAGCAGAATATCCGGGATCATTTTCGTTATCGTTGGCCTAAAAAAGGTTCTTTTGAGTATTATTCCGAGTTAGCGTTACGTGATCACTTTCTTAGAGGTCGCAAGATATCCGAAGTGGAACAACCTCTTACTTTTTCTGATGGAAATTCTACTTTTCGTGTTAGTTCTTTGGGATTGTAAGTTTCTGTTTAAGTTTTATGCTTTTAAGTTTTAATCGTTGCGTAATTTTGATTTTTTTAAAAGGTTGAAATTGGGATTTGGTAATGGTTTTTGGTAAGTAGGAGAGTTGTTTTGTTGATTGATTAGGTTGTTTAGAAGTAAAGTGTATTTAATTTTTTAATGGAGGGAACTAATTAGGCTAATGTGTTGATAATTAATGGTTTTGTGATTATTTGGTAAGAAGATTTTGGTCATTTGTTAAAAAGACACTAGAAAATCAATTAGGATTATAATTTTTAGCTTCTTTTTCTCTGAATTTCCTTTTTTTATTAAAAAGATCATGTATTAATTTATTTTGCCAAAGTGTTCCATATACTTTGATAGTCCAAAATAAAAGTTTTAAATTGTCTCAAAGGGAGAAAATTCAACAATTGCTTCCGAGAAGTTTCATTTGATGATAATTTCATAGGTTGATATATTTGCTTCCGAGGGTTTCATTATTTTCTACTTTAACAGGCTTATCTGATGCTGATTTTTTGACCATTTGCTACAGTTTACACTATACAACGGTGACATTGGGGACGCCAGGGGTGAAGTTTTTGGTGGCATTGGATACGGGGAGTGATCTTTTTTGGGTTCCTTGTGATTGTACAAGATGTGCTCCCTTTGGGAATGCAAATTATGCTTATGGCTCTGTAAGCTTTTACTCCATTTCTTTTGACATTTCTTTTAATCATTTGCTTTGCCAACAAGTCTTGCATGAGACCGTCTCACCGTGAGACGGATTCATACAAACAGCCTATTATAAAAAAACATAAAAAAACAATGAAATCTGAATTCTCTTGTACAGGAAGCAATTCTTTTTAAACACTTTGAACTGTCCCAATTAAAGTTGTCTTACGGTGAGACGGCCTCAATATAGAATTAGTGTTTGCTCTGGAGTATTCTTTGATGTGCCCTTTGATTCTTGAGCGAAACTCGGGTTTTTATTTGAATATTTGGTTTATGAAGTTTTGAGGGGTTAATGGAAGGAAAAATTAGTTGTGTTTCATTGTTAGCACACAGGACAAGGATTATGTTGCTAGAGCTCTTTATGAAGAGAAAGTTGTGCAGTTGAATTAACAGGCTTTGAAACCTGTTGATTCATTAATATCACAGGATATATATGCTCCAAGTTGTTGAAATGTCAAACAGTGCAACATACAAATGTTCCTGTTAATGTTAAAAACCTTGATAAACAAAACTTGATAAACAAAACACTGTACATGACGTCAAATCTTGAACAAGTATGCACATTTGTTGTAGAGAAACCTTTGTAGTTTGGATGCTCTACTAACTCAAAAACACTAAAGAGTGGATACAATTTTAAATCTCACAACTATATAAAACAATTTTAAGATTTAAACATTTCCTAAATGTCTTATTATACTCTTCATTTACGTCTATTGGTAGTATATGCAATCAAATAGAGGAAGTTGGCAATTCTATAAATTTTGAAAGTCAACTATGTTCACTATGATAGCCTCCTCTGAATACTGAAATTCCAAGCATGTCTGCCAGCAAACCAATCGTCTAGTTCAGATACTTCTTCCCCATATGCAGTTTGCCTGCATAGGTCTGCTCAACAGTGGCATGCTCTCAGAGCCGAAAAAAAAATAAATTCCTGATTCATATTTTGTTGATGAAATTGCTAGTTTGAGAAGTGGTTGCAAGTCTTATTATGTGTGTAATGTATTTTACGATTATGTGATATATTCTGTTCCTTCTTTGGTAGGATTTTGAGCTTAACATGTACAACCCTAAAGCATCATCCACCAGCATGAAGGTTTCATGCAATGACACTTTGTGTGCGCATCGTAATAAATGCTCAAGATCATTCAGTCATTGCCCTTATGTAATATCCTATGTCTCTGCTGAGACATCAACTTCTGGAATCTTAATGGAGGATGTGATGCACTTGACAACAGAAGATCATCATCCGGAATCATTTGAGGCTTACATCACATTTGGGTGAGTTTCTTTTAGCATAATATATTTTCTAGTATGAGACTATGTATGTCCAAGCAAGACTGTAATATGTTTGTGATGCCTATATTTGGTGCTTAAAATGACAACTCTTCAATTGACTGGTTTGCCTGTTAAGCTCATGGTTTCCCTATTGAGAATTGACCTTGGCTAAGATAATTCCTTAGAAGGATGTTCACCAAGTGAGCTCTGAGTTTCGTAGCGATTGTTTTTGAATGGAATCTGGATTTGAATTGGCGTATGGGATTGTTAATTATTTTATCTACTGAAAGATAGGTTTGAGCTGAACATGTTAAGCGTCAAAATTTGAGTTTATGCGAGTCTTAATTGAGCAGTCATGCAATCCTTTGTTTGCCTGTGACTATAATCTCCTTTTTATCCTAAAAGCTAATATAGGGTTTTGCAGTTGTGGACAAGTTCAGACTGGTTCATTTCTGGATGTGGCGGCTCCAAATGGTTTATTTGGACTTGGGATGGATAACATATCAGTACCCAGCATATTATCTAGGGAAGGCTTTATAGCAGATTCCTTCTCCATGTGCTTTGGGCTTGACGGAGTAGGAAGGATTAACTTTGGTGATAAAGGCGGCCCTGATCAGAAGGAAACTCCATTCAATGTGAATCCATTACAGTAAGTGGTAATTTCCCATATACTTGAAGCTGATATTGTGAATATTAATTTATTATGGTAAATTGTTCCTTGTCTGTTGTCACTGACTTAACCCATCACTATATGTAATCTTTTTATTTTCCTTTTGTCAGCCCGAGCTATAACATAAATGTAACACAAATTCGAGTAGGAACTGCACTCAATGATGTGGAGTTTACTGCCCTTTTTGATTCTGGGACATCATTTACGTATCTTGTTGATCCTGCTTATACGAAACTTGCAGGAAATGTAAGCATATTTTTGGATTTTTCCTAATCTTTACATAGCCGTGTGACTCTTTTTAACTCTGTATTTTCTTTTTTCCCCTGATCTGGCACCGATAGTTTAATTCACAAATTAAAGATAAGAGGCGACCTTCTGATCCAAGAATTCCTTTCGAGTATTGCTACGATATGAGGTTAGTTTCAAGAAATCTTTATTTCAAGAATTCCGCTTACGTCTTTCAGCTTCTAACATTTTTATTATTGTTCTTCACAATGCCAGACCTGATGCAAATACAAGTCTGATACCTACCGTGAGTCTCTCTATGGTAGGGGGTAACCAATTCATGATTTATGATCCTATCATTGTCATTTCAACCCAGGTAGGAAGCTTATTACATGTATAACCTTGCTTGAAAATTAGTGGACTTATTGATTCACTTATCTGCTCTACTAACATCAATTTCCATGCTTCTGCATGCAGAGTGAACTTGTATATTGTCTTGCTGTGGTCAAGAGTAAAGAGCTCAGTATCATTGGACGTAAGAAAGCTGTTTCAGTTCATGGTTTTGACTTCCTTTTTGGTGAAACGCATTTGCTAACTTTTTACAGATGAATCTACTGCTGCCCAATTAGAACCCTGGCTATTTTAAGTTTTGCCCTTTTAAATTCAACCATTTGGAACTTGGGGTTAGGATGTCGCTGTTAGATGTCACATAGATTTCAACTCAATTCATAAGATAATGACTTTCGAATTGCAGTACTATTTGCATCTTTGGATTGGGAATGTCATTCTTTTTTAAGTTGAATCTTAGGTTTTCATTTTTAGATTCTCAAACACTTCCTATAACTGCAATTGTTAAGATTTAAGATTCTTGGTTTGTAAATTGATTTCTAAGACCTCTTTAAGGATTGCAATTTTGATTTCTAAGATCTGTCATGACTACAACTATGGAGCACAATCTCATATATTCTTGTAATATCTATTGTGCAGAAAACTTCATGACTGGCTATCGCATTGTATTTGACAGAGAGAAATTAAGCCTGGGCTGGGAGAAATCTGATTGTAAGTAACTTCAGTTGTCTTGTATATCTTACATTAGCAAATATGTTGAACCAAATGGTAAGTTGGCCTTCCGTTCTTGTAGGTTATGACATTCAGGTGTTCAACACTTCTGGGGTTAGTGGCACTCTCGTCCCAGCTGCAGTCGCTGCTCAACCTGATAATAAAACACAAGGTGCTATTGGGAGTGCATCTCACAGATCAACAGCATTGCCAATTTCCCCCTCGTTTTTTGGTGAAGTATTTACTTGTTTGACGCCACTAATTTTTGTTATTTTCCTATTTCACTAGCTCTATTTAAGTACCACGTTCACCTGTGAATTCTGTCGCTACCAATCCCCGTATAGTATGTCCTGTAGTATCTCCGTTGTTAGAAGGTTCAGATACCTAAAGACAATTCTTTTCAGCGCTGTATTATTACTGGAAACAGGCTAGGCCACTATATATCTTTGGTATATAGTTTATAGTAATAGAATTAGAGCATTTTGAAAATCTCATGAATTTTGTTCAGAAGTACTCCCCCCCTCCCCCTGCATTTATTCAATGTAAAATTTCCTAAGCTGAATTCAGATTGGCTTTGGATCTGGCCGTTGTGTGCCGACTTTCTTGTCAAACTAGGTCCATGATCACCTCGAATGGACAACTATAGTAACAAGTTTTCCGAAAATTTGAAACAAATAAGTAAAAATATATAAAAAAATCACATTATAACCAACTTGTGAAACTATTTCCCAAGATAAGCAGTTTTTTTCCAGACCCAAGGTTTACATTATAACCAACTTTTAAAACTATTTCCCAAGATAAGCAGTTTTTTTCCAGACCTAAGGTTTATTGTTTGCACTTAGTAACAGTGAAGAAACTCTCATTGATCCTCCCACAAAGATCAAGCAAAACAGGTATATACCATCTCATTGTAGTACTATAGTGTGTGACTAATTGTCCCAAAGTCTGGAGGTCTGATTTATCCCAAGCTGTGGCATGTGTCTAAAAAGTTGTACACTTAAACTGTGATTATTGTGCGATTTCCCTCTGATTTAAATGTGTTTGCAAGAATACCAATTATCATTCCATATTGAGGGATTTTAATAGTCAGGATAAAGAGATTTCCAATATATTGCAAAACTAGCCAAATAGTTAGGTTGCAACATCGGTTTATGATGTACTCTCTCCATCCCTTTTTATTTGTTTTTGTTTGATCAAATCTATTAGTTTTTTTGGTTTATTTGCTGAAAAGGTAGAAGCGAAAAGGACTTAAAGGGAAGGGATGGGAGGAAGAAAATAATGGGATGAAAATAACATTTTTTCCTTGCATAAGATGAAATCTATTACACGTTTTTGATTCTTTACTCACATTCTTCACCCGTACAAACCCAAACAAGGGTACTAAGGAAAAACTTTCATGAAATTAGTTTTTTTTTTTTTTTTTTTTTTTTTTTTTTTTTTTGCCAACGAAATTGTCTATATTGGACTCCAACTCTCATGGCCATTTATATTTTCTTGAAGACTTAGGCATGTTACGTTGTTATGACTTGATATGTGGGGATAATGGTTTAAGAAGGGGTAATTAGGTAATTACAATATTAGGAGTAAATCGGGGAATAAGTTAGTTTTAATGGTAGTTTTCTTATAAATAAGAGGAATTAGTGGTTCATTAGCATTATGAATATTGTTAAACACTTGATGAATGAGTTATACTCATTTTAGGAGACTTCAAGCTTCTCTAATTGTTTGATCTATCTTTTGTAATCTTTCTTTAATCATCAATTTGATAGTATAATTTCTCTTTTGCCTTTTTATCATTTCAATTTCTATTTTACCGCTTTAATCAATTAATCGGTTCATAGCAAACATGGTATCAAAACGATAGCAGGTGAGGCCATTTCCTTGGGGAAACTGAGTTCGAAGGAGAGAAGAAAAGAGATAAGGAAATAGAAGAAATAAGAAGGCAGAAGGAGGAAGACTACGCTGGGGTAGGGGAAGTTGTCACTGGCGATGTCTGCACGGTTGCTGGCGACAGGGAGACAGTCAGACAAGGCGTAGGGGTACGAAAGGTGGCGATAGTGTGGTGTGAAAAGCAGCTGAGTTTGGTGAAAAAAGAATCGGGTAGAGAGGGGAGTGACAAAGATGGTTGGCCGGAGAAATGGGTCGCCGGTGATCAATGCTGGCTGGCGGTGGCAGGGAGCAGAATTTCAGAGAGGCAGATGGAAATTCTAGGGTTTTGGCGCGAAGAAGAGGATATAAGTTTAGGTAGTGTTTGGGAACATAGAATTCATTTGAAAATAGGGAATTTAAATTTGGTATTCAAATTCAAGAATTGTAAATGACATCTATATACATGGAATTTGCAAGTTTTGATACCCATTTTACATTGTTGTTGGAATTATATGGAATCGATCCAATTCCAACATTTCCAAATTCTGCCAAACATAATATTTAGGCCAATTTAATATTTAAAAATGAATTCTAAGTTGCCAAACATACCATATGGATTTTGGGTTTTAAGGAGAGAGAATTGACAATTGGGGATTTAGGGTTTCTGATGAGAAAGGAAGGCATATTAGGGTTTGTGATGAGGATGGGCAACAGTTGGGCTTCGGGTTGGGCTTTTGATGGGTTTACTAAATTCACCTTAAGAGCTATTTTATTAAGTTTTCAAATTACCTTCATTCCACTTTTAATTGTAACAGACTCGAAATACCTAATTTTAATCGTTTGATTAGTCATTTTCGATTAATTTTTAATTCATTCAATTTAATTCCTAATTCTTGATTATTAAGCTCCAACCTTATCTAATTCCTAAAATCTTCTATTCCAACTAACTATATATTTATTGATTTAATTTCTTATTTAATTTCCAATTCGATTTTCAAGTTTCTTAATTGATTAATTTTCTTTTTAGTTCCTAATACTTGCTCGATTTCTTAAACTAATCTGAATATGAAACTTTAAATCTTTATTATTTCTAAATAATTTTCTTTTTTTTCCCAATAGTTTCGATTATTATTTTCTATTATATAAAAAAAATTCAAATTCAGTTAATTAACTATTGGTTTATGAAAACTTTACGTTTAAAAATTCTTATCTTCTTAATTAATTTCGTTAACGATTATATTAACGACTTTAACACTTTTATTTAAACTATTATAAACTAGTATATTTTATTAGTAACTTTAATTAAGTTTTTAAGCTAGTTTTGCACCTAAAAATAATCATAATTACCTAAATCTATTAGTCAAAAACCTACCTATATTTTTTTATTACTTATTTACTTACATAAGTAAAGTAAGTTTGAAAAGAAATCAAAGTTCATCCTTACCATCATGTTGGATGGTAATGGGTAAGATATGGAGCCATGATTTTTTTATTTTTTATCCAAATATTATAAGATCTTGTCCCTTAAATATCTTCTTTATATATTAGTCATTTTTCTAACATTCTACCTTGCAAAATTAAAACAAAACTCATCCAAAATATATCATTCTAGTTGTGTAGTTTTATGGAATTAAGTCACCTATTTTTCTTCCATTTCTTCCTAATTTCACTTCATTATATCAATTACTAATTTTCTAATATTAATTAGTTAAGAATTTCAAGAAGGTGGAGCTTAGAACAATTTTATGTAACTTAAATCATCATCATTTTGAAGCATTGTTGTTTATTACTTTAAGTGCTTAGAGGATCATTATTTTGAAGTTGGGTATTTATTTTTGGAGCTTTTGAAGTACTAGCATTTGGAGTTTGAAGCTTAAAGCTTGGAGTATTTATTGGAGGATTTTATTTTCTTATCTCCTTAATTAGTACTTAGTACTAATCCATGGTGTTAGTATGGTATAATTTCTTACCCTACTCTTTATATGAAAGTTTACATTATATTTACCTTGTAATATGCTAAGTATGAAATAGGTTGAGTATGTTCAGGTAGGTAGTTAGTTTGATGAAATTATGATCGTTTATATTAAGTGTGTTTATGTTAAAAATATTTTTTTGTATGTTAATTAGTAATTTTTGAACATGTTTAGGAAGTTGTGTGAAAAATTATATTCTGCTGATATTAAGTACTATTATTTATGTTATATACTAGTGTTAGTGTGTTTGGGGATTATGTGTTACATTAAAAATGTTATTATATTTAAGATTTTTTTTGTGTTAGAATTTTTGTTAATATGCTTATTATGTTGGCCTTTAAACTAGTTTATAATGTTGTGTGTTATTTTACGAACATACTTTTACTAAGTATAACGTGTTAAATTTATTGTCATTATACATTATTTTGATATTAGAGCTTATACTTAAAATTATATATTGATTTCTTTGTTATTGTGTCAAAGTTTTTTTTTTTAGTGATTATGTTGATTATTTAAATTTAGAATTTATATGATAAATTAATTAAGTTTTTTTTATGTGAAAAATGTCCAAAAATAATCATAGGCCATTTTGCAACTATCATTTAAAAAAAATATTTTTATTTACTATTTTAAATTATTATAAGCATTTTTTTACAATAATAAAATAACAAGTTAAAAAGATGTGTTTTGAGAAATTTTTTATAAGTTATAAAATATTAAAGTGTTTTCTTGAATATATGAGTTTTTTGTTTTATAAAAGTAATTTTTGTGATATTAAGTATTTAGTTTCTACAAAATATTCTTTAGTTGGCTATTTGATCAAAATTTATGTAAAAAGATGTAAAAGTAGATTTTTTTGAATAAATTTTTCCTTTTTAAAATAATGTGTAAATTTTCGATTTTATGAAAATATTAAAAGGATAAAGTTTTTACTTGTTTTATAACAAGAATTATTGATTTGTGAGAATATATAAGTTTTACTTGTTTTAAAACTAGAAATATTGATTTCGTAAAATAATAAGTTCTATTTGTTTTTTATAATTAGAATATTGATTTTTGTAAGCTTAATAAGTTTACTTGTCTTTCAACTTGAAATATTGATTTTTGGTGAATTTGTTGAATCTTGAAAATTTATCCATAGAATATAGTTTTACTTGATTTATAATAAGATATTTATTTTTGTGAAAAGAATAAAAAAATTTTTAGTTAGAAATGTTGATTATTGAAACTTATTTCAAGAGATATAACATTTAGTAGCTACTTGTGAAAAATATTAATCTAAAGACTATTAATAGAATATTAAGTTATTAGGGTAAATTTATTTAACAAATGAACTATTAAAAATAAAGTTCAATGAGTAAAACTTTAGTAGTGAACTTGGAAAGGCTTAAAGGTAGAATATTATTAAATAAAGGAAGTTAACATCTAAGTTGGTCAAAGTCAAAGTCAACTTGTAGTAGTAAAAAAAATGTGATGTGCTTGTGTGAAATTATCTGTGTATTGATTGAATGACCCTGATGGTAAGGTAATGTCGAACCATGGACCTGCATGTAAAATCTCGGCGCTAGGGATGGTCATGGGTCCAGGACCCTGTTGGACCCGCCCCTTTTTTA
This sequence comes from Amaranthus tricolor, assembly GCF_026212465.1. Classification (NCBI taxonomy): domain Eukaryota; kingdom Viridiplantae; phylum Streptophyta; class Magnoliopsida; order Caryophyllales; family Amaranthaceae; genus Amaranthus; species Amaranthus tricolor. The sequence goes on along the minus strand of NC_080054.1, from coordinate 20,347,819 downwards.
AGGGTCTGGGTCTTAATTTTTTAGACCCATCGGATCCGGGTCCGGGTCTGGATCCAAAAAAAATTTGACGGATCCGGGTCCGGGTCTTCACCCGGACCCTAAACTTTTAAATTTTATATTTTAATTTTCTGATTTCTTAGTTTTAATATAAAGAAGCTCTAATTAGTGTCTGGAATGGTTTGATCATTTCTACTCCTTTTTTTTTTTTTTTTATTTTTGTTAAAATTTTGTTGATATTTGCACATTTGTTGTACATGTATAATACTTTGGTTGCTCGCCGAGATTAAAGTTTAATTACAGTGTTTATTGTTTAACTCTAATGGTTTTGGAAATTATGGAGGCGACGATATTCTAATTTTGGTTTGTTTTTAGGTACTGAAATAATTTGATTGCGCATTGAGTAAAAGTTTCAATTATGATGTTTATTGTTTAATTCTAATGGTTTTGGAAGTTTACGGAGTGTGATACTAATTATGGACTTGTTTCTGGGTACTGAAATGAATTGTTAAATTGTTAAATTGTTAAATTGGTGTATCGATTGATAACTTTCTGTGACAAGTGTTTGTAATACGATAATAAGTTGCTTACAAAAATATAAAAAGACTTGAAAAAGGTTCAATTTTGACAAATCAAAGAGGCTTTGTATAAGACCCATTAAGGACCCATTAAGGACCCTAGACCCTGTCAGATCCGTAGGGTCCGGGTCTGAAAATTTTGGACCCTTAGGGTCCGGATCCGGGTCTGGCCAGACCCGCTCCAGACCCGCCCCATGACCATCCATACTCGGCGCCTGTGTTGGCCGGCACGTAAAATGCAGTGTAAGACAGGGGGTTAGCTACCTATCCTGTAGAAACTCGATCATAATTATATTGGAGGGGTGACGACTCCCACCACAGTTAGATGTAGGGCTTCGGCTCTAATCTAGCCAGACCCTTACATATATCAGGTGTCATATTCTTGTGCTTGTTGATCAGTGATAAACTTGATTACTGTTAATGCTATGAGGCACAGTACGGTTATGGTATTAACTAACTGAACTTGCGTAAGTATTAAGTTTACCTAATTGTATAAGTGGCAGTAACGTACTTCTGCGTTACTGCCAGAGTTTAGAATGGTATCTTAATGACTTAAAATTGTGGAACAGTAAAACAATATGGTAAAAGTATACAGTGGTGTCAATTAATTATAAGTTCGTACTCTAATTATTATTTTGTAAATATAGTGTATTATTTCCGTATTTTGAGCTGGATATGGAGTTATGCTCGGCGTTAAGCGTTGACGATTCAATCGGCTGTCATCCGTATTATGGATGGAAGCATGTTGCAGGATTTAGTTTTAGGTTCCGATCCAGGCCACAACTACAATTTATTTATGCTATCGAGACCTTAGCTGCAAATTCTTTTTATATATTTCATGTTTGATGATTTTGACGTATTTAATTTTAATTATTGTGTATTTTTGGAACGACTGATATGCATTTTTATTTTCATACTTTTATGCAATGTTTATCAATTCTAATAAATATTTTACTTAATTTTAAAGGTTTTTACCAGATCGACATTTTAAGACATCCGCATTATTTTGTAAAAATTTTTATTAATATTAATTACGTATCGAGATTGTCGTTGCTGTTACATTAATCTTGAGATTTTAATCCTCAATTTCATCCATCATTTTTTGTGAAGCCCAAGCTTAATTTTTTGACTGTATATCCATATTACTCATCCAATTCGACTCATCAAAAAATATTTTCTCTCAATCATTTTCAAACTGAATTTTTCTTGCTGACGGTGGAAGGCCAAGCTAATTTTTAACCACCTTGAGGGCAAGGTGGAACTTCAGACGGCCGGTATTGTTGTGACTTGACTTATGCTAGGATTTTGTTGTGTAGATTGTATCTTATTGTGAATTTCATTTTATCATCCCAAGCACTTTTGTGGGAGAAATATCACAATAGGAAAGTGCATGAACGCCTTCTACTCATATCAAGTTTCCGAGCGACTTCTTTAATTGTCACAACCATATCTTCATCATCTTCATGTTGATTCAACAAGAGTTTAAAGTCATATACAAAGGATTACGAATAGTGTAGATTTATCTTGTAACACATATTTTGTATACATCATTATTTTAATACTCAATAGGTTTGACTAAATAAATCAGAATTGTATAGGAGGTGAGAGATCATACATACTTAAGATTTGTGGCTTTCTTTTGTTCGATATTCTTATCTATAAATCGAAGTTTAGTCAATGATACCCTACGGCCTACGCGTTGAGATTAATATGGAAGACCAGGTTCAAGTGTGACGGTCCTACGTGGGAAACACGTGCTTGATCAGGTGCGATTACATATAGAAGACGTTGTTTGATGTTCATTATCCAATAAATTCGTAATCATGTCACAGCTCCAACCCTTTTACAATGGTTTCATCACGCTGCAGGACTATAGACATTTTTTGGTGGCCTATATATGGTCATTTTCTGTCGAAGACTTCGTGGTTGATCAAGATATAGGTATATCTATTATGACACGACTGATATAGAATATTATAGTTGTTTCCTTGTTACCTGACTATCTTATAAGTATAAGTGTACAGGGAATACCATCGTTGTTCGTTAACATTATATTGTATTCTGAATATTTGATGACCTTTGTGAGGCTGGTAGGTTTGCAAATGCATTGAAAATTGTCCAAACAACGATTTTTCTAAAGCTGCTCTTGCACATAGTGTTTTGAGTCTTCATAATATATCTATAATCTATATATCTATTAACATGTTTTCTTACAGTCTTGCCCGATGCCTGATTCATGGATCACTGGTCAGTCTGGTTCACGGTCTAGTTTAATTAAACCAATCTATCCCAAAACCACCCAAACGAGCTTGTGATCACCCCAACCATTATCATTAAGTAAAATTAAATTAAGTTAAACCAATTTAATCCAAAATCCACCCGAACCAGCTGAAATTATGAGTATAGGAAAAGTGACGGATTTGAAATATAGATTATGCATATAACTTTTTTGCACATTCAAGGTCCCCGTGTGAGAACTAAAAAAGATTACAATTACAACTAAAGTTTATCCGACTAATTAGACTCGCCAATCAAAATCAGAGGGTACAAGTTACACGTTACACCCCTCATGCAACCTTAATTTTCTCTCAGGTGGTGCCACAACCTTAATTTTCATGCTGCTGGGTGCTAGTGCAGTAATTTCCTTGCTCATTCTATCGGGGATACCGAACATGGTGGTACCACCACTGAGTGGAATGTTTCCATACAAATCCTTCCTGTTATCGACATCACATTTCATGATTGAATTGTAGGTGGTTTCATGAATACCGGAAGCTTCCATACCAATGAAAGATGGTTGAAAGAGGACCTCAGGACATCTGAATCTCTCAGAACCAATAGTAATCACCTGCCCATCAGGAAGCTCATAACTCTTCTCGACAGAGGAGCTTGTTTTTGCAGTCTCCATCTCCTGCTCAAAGTCGAGAGCAATATAGGCGAGTTTTTCTTTCACGTCCCTAACAATTTCATGCTCAGCTGAGGTGGTAAACGAGTATCCACATTCAGTCAAAATTTTCATCATGTAGTCTGTCAGATCTCATCCAGCCAGGTCAAGACGAAGGATGGCGTGTGGGAGAGCATACCCTTCATAAATGGGTACAGTGTGGCTGACACCATCTCCAGAATCCAGCAATACCTGCAATGGGATTGCACAATATCGAAGATTGAGATCAACGTGTGAAAAAACGATTACGCAACCTTGTGAAAACTGCAACAGCAGCAATTGTCCAAGACAGACTACAACAAACTAGTCACGTTCTAGATTCATATTCTCGCTGATTATCTTTTACCCGATAAAGCAACATTTTTTGAAACACTAAGCAAAAGAAACGGAACGTTTCCTAGTAGTTATGAAGACGGTTCAAACATGAATCTTGTATCATACAAGAGTCTTACCAGTTGTACGCCCACTAGCATACAGTGAAAGAATAGCCTGAATTACCACATACATAGCAGGAGCTGAATATCCTCACCATCAGCCATTATCAATTACCTGATGCAAATTAAAGAAGGGTCTTGGTAATATCCTCACATTAGCTGAATCAAACAATTTAAACTAAAGATGAACATCTTTGACATATATCAATATCCTATCTGAATTCTGAAACATTATGCCTAAAAATAATACAAGCTGCAAATCAAACCCCAATTGTACCCTTCAAAACTCGAAACAACATGTGGCTTGGGTGGGAAATGCGCAATCCTAATTCATACAAGATCAATGCAAATAATATAAAAGATTATTGATTTTTAGTGCAGCAACATACATGATTAAGATCTTTATAACCTATCAATTAAACAATGAAGTAATCAAAAAATTTGAAAATGTAAGATTTTAAAGGAATTATTTACCTGTGAGAAATGCAAGATAAGATAAAATAAAATTTTTTAAACAAGAATCAAATGAGATAAATTGAATTGATGAAGAAGAGGAAACCCTAAAAATTGAAGAGAAAGAATCGGAGTACCTTTGAATTTTCAAAATTCACGAGCAGGACTGACAAACCACGTCCAGACATGCACTGTACTACTATTAGCAATTTAGCATTTCAATTTTTGAATTTTGGATTCATAAATAAATTGCCAATCATGTTAAATATCAAATACCTTATTTTGAAAAACTATACATAGAAAGAGCTAATTTTCTGAACATTTATAAATATTTTATCATAAATAAAGTTATTTTTTCGACGTTCTTTTCTCACTATATATATATATATATATATATATAAAATAGTGTGAAATTCAAATTTGACATCTTTTTAATAGAACCTTTTGATTAACTTTTCATCAGAAGACACAATACATTTCATAAAAATTTAGATTATAAACTATTTGTATTACCGTCATTCAGTACCAACAGCCAAATAGAGAGTAAATAGTCAATACATTTCACTATCATGGCCAAACAACAACAATAATAATAATTCTAAATCCATAATTATAACTATGAGATCGAGGATATATGAACTATTAAATAGCCACTAGGGTAAAATTAACGAGAAGAAAAAAAGGGGGAAATCAAATTGATAATTCGAACATTTCAATAAATTTATGGTATATATATGTACAAGTTTCTTTTCAACTTCTAAAAATCTAATTAATAGTTCTTCAATATTGTATATACTATAGCTGACATCCTTTAATCTTGCTATGCAACAAAAAAGTTCTCATATTTCCTTTGTATGTCCCAAAACAACAGAAAAAACTCGATCCATTTCATAACTCGGGTATCGAACTTCTGATCTCGCACGCCAAGCAATATGCTCATCAGGCCTCACAAGAATGGCTCCTTTATCACTCATCCCACATAAATCCCACCATGATGAAGAAGTTGGTGATTTCTTCACCTCTACAACGTTTAAATAAGTCTCCTCATAGCACCGAGCAGAGTCGTTAGCACGGTTGTTTGGCCAAATTACGCAAACCTTGACACAAATTTTGTACTTCTCAACCACCTTAACCATTGCATGAGCTAGATTGTAAGATGACTCGATTGGTGCGATTATGAGAGCAAATTCAAGTTTATCTCCCAATACAACGTCTAGTGTTGAAAACACATCCTTCAAAATGATTGCAGGAGACTGTAAATAAGCAGCACGACATACAGAATGCACTAAAGAAAAAATAATTGCGGCATCTAGAAACAATTTTGCGTAAATAAGTCTAGATTAGGGGTGTTCAATGGGCCGTATAAGGGTCAGGCTGGGCTTAAGTAAATATAGGCCGTGTTGGATACGGGCCTTTTAAACTTAATATGGGCTTCAAATGGGCCTACCTTTCTGGTCCAACCCATTGAACACCCCTAGTCTAGATATAAGCAATTTCCTCATGATAAGAAAGCATCAATGAGAAAACATCTTACTACCGAATAAAAACAGATACAAACAAGATTAAATGAAGTAACCCAGTATACCTTGTTAGAGACACTTGATAATGATCTCAGTTTCATATGAGGAAGTCGTGAACCGGGTTCAGAAGATGGAACGTAATCCCTCCGACGGCCAGTGGGAACATTGTCAGCATCATGAGTGAGGCTTCTTCCTGATACAAGAGCTCCCTCTTTGTATCTGAAGATAGAATTTATAATCGTTAGAAACTCCTCAAATCAATGGAAAACATGAAGTATTGCGCTAAGTAAAGCTAGAATCTATATACAATTTTTATAAATACGTCACCTGAAACCAAGATCTTCGGCAGGAAATTGAAGTTGCAGACTCTTTCCTTCTTCAAAAATACGCTTCAATTGGGCAAGCCTTGACAGGCCAAGCGGATTTTTCTCATTCAAAATAGTTTTTGAAAGTTGTGATAGGCCTATACTAAATATACCATCCAAAATCACTCTCTGAACTCTAGATGGTAAAATTGAGCCAAGACCATCATTAATTACACGATGAACTGCCAAAGAAAGATAAAACAACTCGTAATGGGCAATGCAAAAACATAAGAAAAGTAATTGACGAATGAAGTTAACGGGAATGTCAACGCTGTAAAGTTGTTTGAGCACCTGAATTTGCAATAGTAGGGTCAAGCCCAAGTGCAGCGGGGACTTCCATGGCTGCTTTAAAGTTCTGTACACTGAGTGCAGTATTGGATAATGCAATCTAGAACGAAGAAATGGTAAATAAGTAAAAAAAAAAACAACGAGAAGAAATTCAGGGGATAATGAAGTAAAAGTAGGCCAAAACAAATATGCCAATACCGGTTTCCGTTCTGTTTCATATGTGTTCAGAAGCCTGGTAGGAGCTATACTATTGACTACTGCTGCCAGCTTCCAGGCAAGATTGTGAGCATCTTGAATTCCTGTATTCATGCCTATACAAAGCATGAAAGATAGTAACTACAGTGCACAGTAGCATAACAGGAAGTTCAAGAAACACATCAATAGGGAGAATTTTTTCTCACCAAAACCACCGGCAGGCGGGAAACGATGAGCAGCATCACCAGCTAGAAGGATTCGGTTGTTGAAGGACGAGAATTTTTCAGCAACTTCAGCATGCATTACCCAAGGCTTAATATCAATTACAGCGACATCTTCAAGCTCATGACCAACCAATTTAAAAATTAAATCTTCACACCTCTGAAGAGAAAACATATTTTAAAGACATTGAAATTACAAAACATCAAGTAAAACACAGGATACGAAAAACAGGTCACCTTCCTCGCCGTAAGGGCCTATTCTACAATCAGTTGAGGAGAACATTCAAATTCCAAAATTGCAAGTACAATAAAGGATGCATCAAACAAGTCTCCTTCCTCACCTATGGCCTGTTCTCCAATCAGTTGAAAAAAACAGGCCCTAACACATGACATCTCCATAATTAATGTCATTAAGTGCAGCCATAAAATCTAAATTCAACCTGCACGGAGTCATGGTTCTATGTCCATGAACTTATAATGACAAGGGATATTGTTAACCAAAGCACTAATAATTGTTAGCCAAATTATACATTAAGCATGGATGGATACCTTGGGAGTAAAATCATCGAGATTCTGCTGAGGAGGATAATATGGTACCTGTTGGTTCACCAAAAAATATAAACAAAGAGAAACCCACATCTAAATATATTATATTAGCAAGAAAAAGTGGCATCAGTAAATACCTGCAGTACAAATTCACCTTGCTGAAGATCATGAGCAACGAGAACCCCAATGGCTTCTGTGTTGAATATGAAGAAAAGCATGCCTGGTTTTTCCTTGAGTAGATATCTTCCCAAACCTTTGCTAATAAAATGCACACTAACTAACTTTTGCATATCATTTTCACCTTGCATCTCAATTCCAGCAAGCTTCCTCACTAAACTTCCCGCACCATCTGTGCCAACGAGAAAACCACACCGGATATCCTTCTTCAATGTCTGTCCCTTCTTATGAAAAGAACAGGTTACATCAATACAATCATCAGTCACTGAAAAGGACAGACATTCGTGGCCCATCATAATCTCTTTGTCTCTAACAACTCTATCACCTTCATGAATTTTGAAATCAAGATTTTCTAGTTTCTTCAAAAGTAACTTGATTAACTTGTACTGAGAAAAATGAGCAACAGTGACTGGGCTGACAATTTGCTCAAAATCTGCAAAAGAATGCACCCTGATAAAGTACTAGGTATTCATTAATCGAAATAATTGAGATTGAAAATTCATGTAAAGACCATTAAGACTGATGTATTGGTTCATGTAGTCAATTTCAATCTTTTGGATTTTGGCACTGTTGTTGTATGATTAGAACACCCATGCAACTACATGATGGCCTACAATACTTGAGGATCATAATATGTTACAAGAGATTTGTATTTGGCACCTTCTAGGCCAAACAAGAGAAACGGTGCCTTTTGTTTCTGATTCTTGTACATTAGTAATGTAATTTCCTTTGTTTTACAGCATAAAAATACTTGTACCTTGAGGCTGCATATGGTCAACTGAGCCAAGTACAGAACCAGAAAGGGATGTGCAATATATGAACTTTCTCCACAAATCTACAGGCGGTTGAAATTTCTGGATCTCCTCAGCCAAACCATCTAGTTTGCGAAAAACCTGACAAAGAATTCTAAATGTAACATGTGGTAACGTGTCATGATGTCTTAAAAGAAGAGTCATACCAAGCTAGTACCATCTACAAATGCAAGGAACCTACCTCCATGGTCCTGTTGTTGATGAAGTGAGCTTGAGGATGTGAAGAAAAAGCTTTGCTCTTCTCTAATATGGCACATCCCACACCTATAAGGAGAAGGACATGTCACACCAAAACTTTTGCAAAAGCACAATATTATACTAATCAAGTAATCATAATTGTTGAAAAGATAATATCACATGAGTAACTAGCTTGGATAGACAATGTTATTGGAACAAGCAATTAAGTTCATGTTAGTACATTCAAGCAATCAAGTAACTAGCTCCGATAATTATGTGACTTGAAGTATCTGTTTCTTCTATACCCTTATTAGGCCATGTAACTCGGTTTAACCACCAAGAAAACTAACTAACTTTGTTAAAAGCTGTCTCATCTCCAAACCCTTCCAACAATTTACTTTCTATCTAGACTTCCTAATCCGTTTATCAACAATCAAATGTAGCCCAAAACTTCATAAACTTGCACTCCAGGACTCTGTAGCATCACGCCCAATCAATAAACCACAATATTAAAAACAAATCGTTACGAAGGTGGTGATGATGCCCTCAAGAGAATTAAAACATATCTGTGACCTGAGTTTTTCTCTATGGCCACCGAGATTGGAGCATGATAAGTGCATTTTCATCAAAGTTACTAAGGTGGTGATGATGCACTCAAGAGAATTAAAACATATCTGCGACCTGAGTTTTTCCTCTATGGCCACCGAGATTGGAGCATGATAAGAGCATTCTCATCAATGTGGAGAAGGAAGGAGATTTTAGAATGAGATTTTAAAGGTAATGTCGCTCCTTACAGTCTGGAACCTGGTAAAGTTTTAAGTATCCTAGTCTCCAAAGTCCAAACTCACTATCTAAGTTCATGAATAAAGACATCAAACATTAATTCATTCCTCGAGAATCAAGGTCTCATTTTCCCTCGTCCTCAAACTGATAAAGTTGCACGCAAGAGGCTCAACTTTCAAGAGGTTATTTGAGTTAACACCTAGTTGCTAATGCCGTATAGGCAAGAGCACCCTTATAGAACGATACTTATGTGAACTGGGAAGTGTAATTAAGAACCATGTCATTCCTCAATCATCTAGACTCCAAAGATTCAAATGTAGTTACAGTTCCTGGATTTGATGCTAATGATGTGGTTCATCCAAATTTTGGTTGCTAAAGCTCACAAAGGAGGGTGCTTTTCAGTAGCAAGAAGGTTAACTATGTCTCCTATTGGAAGGAACCCACCCTGCATCTTTAGAACCCACTTCAAATTCATCTTTAAACAGTAATCATCTCAAATGTTGACCAGAACGGAATAATAAGGACCAAGTCAATTAATATGCACATATATCTCTTTAAATTTTGTCACAACTCACAAAGTTAGCCATTAACAGCTATATTAACACCCATATAGAAAATTTGTGAGCTATCTAAATTCGCATTCTAAACAACATACAAAGAACTTAAGAAAAATTACCGTGAATGATACAACCTTTAGTTAATTTTCCTACAATAATACCAACTATTGATTAACCATAAAAGGGGTGTTTTCCTAGAAAATCTCTAACATGTTAAAAATCAAACTATAGGTGATTATAAGTCAAAAAAATTGGTAAATTAGTCAATAAACTAAGGTTGGTATATTTTAGGAAAACATCCCTCTAAGTTGGTATTATTCATGGTTAATCGATAGTTAGTTTTATTGTAGGGAAATTAACAAAAGATTATATTATTCACATTAATATTTTCAAGAACTTATCAATATAGAAATTTCACTCAAAATCTACATTAAAAAATCACAAAACAAATCCATTAAAGAACTAACAGTTCATTTTTGTCCACAGTTTCACGCTTGTTCTCAAGCGTTAGCAAATGGGTATTTCCAAATTAGCATGCCCCATAAACTATAATCAATTTTCACATTTGACCTATAAACCAAACCATATAAAAAATTCCATATACAAAAGAAAAAACAGTAATAGAGCAAAAATGTAGAGCTCAACCTTCCAAATTCCTACCTCATTTTGAGAAAATAAGCAATGCACACTCGATCTTTATACATATAGCCACAAAATAATCAATTATGCACTCAAAAATGAAAATAAGAAAAAGGGTATACCTAATTTGGTGAGAAGAATGGATAGAACTAAACCAACAGGACCAGCACCCACGATTAAAACTGGCAAAATTGAGTCATCTTCTTTACAAAGAGATCTTCTGGGAACTGTAGAAACATGTCTCTTGTATAGAAAGATGAGACCATAGGTGCTCCTCCTTGCTTCATTGTGGATACTTATACTTTGAATAACTTGATTGAGATTTTGGTTAAGGAAACGCAAAAATTTCATTGCTCTAATTTGTTTGCGGATGTCACTAATGACTGGGTTGCGAAATGAAACTGCACTTGTTTTAATGAATGTCCGGTGTCCACGTTATATATTTTCTTTGAACTCGAAAGCAAATCATGAACTTCTGCATTAGTAACATTGGTGAAATTATTTTATCTAACCCGCCAATTATACTACTAAATAAATTATTAGAAAATGATTAATAAGCTCCGATAATTGTATTATTTTTAGTCGATGATAGTTAATTAAATGAAAACATTGCTATAAGTTTTGGGTGCACGCGGAATTTTGTAGTTGGATCCAAAAAAATATTGTATCACATTTACTGAATACAAATATTTAATTACATTATAAATTGTACCATAATAATTTTTGGTGGGACACTTGTTCCGTACCTATACACTCTTCACTTATATTATTTTTGAGTGAGCTCATGCCTCACCAATTTTTTTCTTCATACTCACATCCTTATTTTTGAGAGCACTATGAGTACTTGTTGATTCCATCCATCTTACAACATATTTATGTTGGTCTGATCAAACCCTTTAAGAGACTGCTACTACTCATCGATAATGTCGCTTCAAGGTAACGAATCCAACTGACAAGTAGAAGGGTTCTTCGATGATATCGTCTCCTGGAGCATAACAAGATCACAACATCACTGTAGAGCGTTTGATACTACTATACTAACATATAACTTATTACATGTCATCCTAATACTGACGCTTAAACAAAAGCCTACTCTAGCATTTCTAATCATTAAAGAATTATGCACATTCTGATTAATCATTAAACCCAAAATCAAGAATACCCAAAAGAATCTAATCTCCTCAAGAATATCAAATCGTCTAATCAATATAAACAATAAGTATTTCATCCCACAATCAATGATTTTCCAAAGTATCTCCTAATTCATTCAAGACCTTCAAATCATCATTAACCCTACGAATAATAAACATTTTTGACCAATTTTCTTAATTTCTATGTTCATACATTTGATACTAATCATCAAGATCCACCAAACTCAATCCAACATCCATTATTTCTCTATATAAGTTTCCTTAAACGCAAAAGTAGACATTCAAATTCAAAATCAATAATCTTCCAAAGAACCTTATAAAACTTTCAAGAACATCAAATTGACCCATACTTTATCAATAATAAACTTTTCCCAACAAATCCTTGATCTCAACATCAATCCACTAGACGCATCTAATTTAAAGAGAACTAGTATGTATGTAATAATTTCTCAAAATATCCAATTAATCTCAATGTGGGGATAATATTATGATGCGTAACAATAAGAAATTATAATAACATAGAAAAGATTGATAATCTCGATATTTATGAGGATTAAAAGACAAGAATAACAAAAATAGAATAAAAATTAAGAGGAATACAATTTTTTCCTCTGAATTGGCGGCAATGAATCAAGGGAAAGATGAAGCAGTAGCCACTGCCTTCTGCGACATCTATATCTGAAAGTCAGAGAAATGGGGAAAGGGTAGTTAGGTTTTGAATGGCTTGAATGGAAAGCTTGGTTATTCAGTTCTTGATGCTCAATGAAATTAGTGATTTATGGTTTGGTTATTTAATTCGAAAATCAGATAAAGAAGGCAAGACGAATATACTTGTTGTTGCTTTATCCCTAATTCTAAAATCAGATGCAGAATAAGGGATCTTGTTTCTTCAAAAGTTGAAAGCAAAGGAGGGAGGACCCACGTGCTTCAATTGAAATCAGAGGAGGAGGATGGCCAGTGTTGTGGTGTTTCGAAAGACTCAGAGGAAGAAGAAAGGTTCTTGCTAGCCTCATCGAAAATCAGAGATTGCAGGTCTTGCTAGCTTCATCGAGAATCAAAGGTTGGAATTTAGGATTATCTGTGTTTTTCCTTTGTGTGCAACGAAAGAGAAAGGGATTTGGAAAAAAAAGAATAAGGAAGGAGATGATGAATAGAAAGGGGAGAACAAAACTGATTTTTTGTATTTTTATTTGATTAATTATTTATTTCGTTATCTTAGCTCACGATTATTTATTCAACTCAACCCAAAATAATTTTCAATCTAATACTTATTTTAAATTCCCAATATTAATTTCTCAAATGTTACATTCTACCCAACTTGAAATGAACTTCGTCCTCGAAGTTAAACTAAGTATCAAGCACATACCCAAATATCCAGGTAACATACGTATCATAAAGCTATGTTACCCAATTACTCATACTCTATGTATCGTAAGAATTCATATTACACGACTAACTATGAGAACCAACCAAACTTTAAGGCCAAGCATTGATAAGACCTAGTACTATTCCGAAATCTTACGATTTTAAGTTCGTCCTCGAACTTAACCTTCTAAGACTAAGGAGATGCAACAATAATAAAACGTTAAACATAGAAATACCTGACTGAGTAAATAACCAGGGATAATCGCGTCTCATGGAATCTTCTGCCTCCTACGTGGCTTCTTTGGTGACGTGATACCAACTGTAACAATCCGACTTACCGTTGACTAGGTAAACAGGGTCATCACGGGTCTGTTTTCCAAGAAACTTAAATCACCGTTTCAAAATTTGAGCAACGGAGTCACCAGTTCTGTGACATAGCTGTATCAGCTAATTCTAAATCCAAACATCTAACTAAATCACAAAGTAATCATAAAAGTCACTCTATAAGTCCAATGTAACCATCATAATCAAGTCTAAACCTAATATAATACTACACTTCTCACGTACTCAGCTCAATATAACATCTCTGTAACTTTAATCATCACCGCTAACCCATCGTTCCTGACCAGTTTCGATCTGCAAACCACTAAAAAAACGGAAACAGCAGGGGGTCAGGTTTACTGAATGAGAAGTAACAATCCAAAACAACAAAACACAGTAATTCCAAACAAAGATTTAAAGCAACATCATTTTCCTAGATCTATGTGCGCACAGGGAGTCTAGTTTGAGAGGTGCCCCATAGCTCTAAGGCTATGTCGCTCTCGGGTGAAGCTAGTCAATATCTGAATGACAATTCGCTTCAAAAACAGGGAGTAGGGAACAATGTTCCTCAACTCCATCAATGACCAGCACGCAAGTCCGATCCATTGACCATATCATAATATCAACATAAGCATTCACAACAACATTTGTCTCAACTATTTCCAATTTCAAAGAGCTTTAGTAAAAAGTTATTTTCAAGAATGTAGTCTGATCAAACCCTTTAAGGGACTGCTACTACTCACCGATAATGTCGCTTCAAGGTAACGAATCCAACTTACAACTAGAAGGGTTCTTCGATGATGTCGTCTCCTAGAGCATAACAAGATCACAACATCATTGTAGAGCGTTCGATACTACTATACTAACATATAACTTATTAAATGTCATCCTAATACTGCAGCTTAAACAAAAGCCTACTCTAGCATTTCTAATCATTAAAGAATTATGCACATTCTGATTAATCATTAAACCCAAAATCAAGAATACCCAAAAGAATCTAATAATCTCCTCAAGAATATCAAATCGTCTAATCAATATAAACAATAAATATTTCATCCCACAATCAATGATTTTCCAAAGTATCTCCTAATTCATTCAAGACCTTCAAATCATCATTAACCCTACGAATAATAAACATTTTTGACCAATTTTCTTAATTTCTATGTTCATACATTTGATACTAATCATCAAGATCCACCAAACTCACCAACATCCATTATTCGCTATATAAGTTTCCTTAAACGCAAAAGTAGACATACAAATTCAAAATCAATAATCTTCCAAAGAACCTTATAAAACTTTCAAGAACATCAAATTGACCCATACTTTATCAATAATAAACTTTTCCTAACAAATCCTTGATCTCAACATCAATCCACTAGACGCATCTAATTTAAAGAGAACTAGTATGTATGTAATAATTTCTCAAAACATCCAATTAATCTCAATGTGGGGATAATATTATGATGAGTAACAATAAGAAAATATAATAACATAGAAAATATTGATAATCTCGATATTTATGAGGATTAAAAGACAAGAATAACAAAAATAGAATAAAAATTAAGAGGAATACAATTTTTACCTCTGAATTGGCGGCAATGAATCAAGGGAAAGATGAGGCAGTAGCCACTGACTTCTGCGACATCTATATCTGAAAGTCAGAGAAATGGGGAAAGGGTAGTTAGGTTTTGAATGGCTTGAATGGAAAGCTTGGTTATTCAGTTCTTGATGCTCAATGAAATTAGTGATTTATGGTTTGCTTATTTAATTCGAAAATCAGATAAAAAAGGCAAGATGAATATACCTGCTGTTGCTTTATCCCTATTCTAAAATCAGATGCAGAATAAGGGATCTTGTTTCTTCAAAAGTTGAAAGCAAAGGAGGGAGGACCCACGTGCTTCAATTGAAATCAGAGGAGGAGGATGGCCATTGTTGTGGTGTTTCGAAAGACTCAGAGGAAGAAGAAAGGTTCTTGCTAGCTTCATCGAAAATCAGAGATTTGTTAGTTTTGAAGATCTTGATGAAAATCTGATGAAAATCTTGATGAGTATATTGATGAAGAGTATAGATGATAAACTGGAAAGGAGAAAGATGAAGAAAAGAAAAGCTAATGATGGGAGACTATTCCTCTCCTTTTTTATTATTAAGCATATGAGTAAAATACAAAAATAAGACTATATATATACATATATCAATATTTCTCTAACAAGAGTGTGAAAAAGGACTAAGTATGTCTAACACCCCCCCGCAAGTTGGAGGGTGATGACATCCCCAACTTGGAAACCAGAAGATGATGATCGGGCCCAGATAGACTTTTGGTGAAAACGTCAGCTAGCTGTTGCTTTGTGGGAATGTAGGACAAACTGATCAAGCCATCTTGCAATTTTTCTCGCACAAAATGGCAATCCAGGGCAATATGTTTAGTGCGCTCGTGATATACTGGATTCTTGGCAATGTAGATAGCGGCCTGGTTATCACATTTGAGAGGCACAGGAATAACAGTAGGTATGGTAAACTCATGTAACAACCTTGTAAGCCACGCAAGTTCAGTTGTAACCCTCCGCATTGATCTATATTCAGCCTCTGCAGAACTTAAAGAAACTGTAGCTTGCTTCTTGCTTTTCCATGAAATGGGACTGCCACCCAATAGAATAAAATACCCACTGACTGATCTCCTGGTGTTGGGACAAGAAGCCCAATCTGAATCACAATATGCTTCAAGTTTTAGATCAGAAGATGCATTGAGAAGGATACCTTTAGTATAATCCTGTCTTAAATATCTTAAGGTATGTAGAGCAGCTTGCCAATGAGGTTCTCGAGGATCTTGCAAGAATTGACTCAAAAATTGTACAGCATATGCAAGATCTGGTCTTGTATTTGTTAAGTAATTCAATTTGCCAACCAATTTTCTGTATATGGTAGGATCAATAATGGGCTTGCCAGAGTCATGTCGTAATTGTAGTCTTGCTTCTAAAGGGCAATGAGCAGGAGTGGCTGTGTAGTGATCAAATTCTTTTAATAGGTCTGCTGCAAATGTTCTTTGTGTCATGATTACACCATTAGAGACCTTTAATATTTCAATGCCAAGAAAGTAATGTAAAGATCCCAAATCCTTTATCTTGAAAGTAGAATGCAAAAAAGATTTTAGACTATGTATTTCCTCCAAATGATTGCCAGTTAGTAAAATATCATCCACATATACTGCTACAAATATAATGTGCTTGCCCATGGATTTATAAAAAAGAGAGTAGTCATTCTTGGATTGAATATAACCTTTTGATTTGAGTGCTGTAGAAAGCTTTGCATGCCATTGTCTAGATGCTTGCTTGAGACCATATAAAGACTTCTTTAATTTTAGAACTTTTGTAGGATCAGTAAGAGTGAAGCCAGGAGGAGGTTTCATGTAAATATCTTCGTGCAAATCCCCATGTAAGAACGCATTATTGACGTCTAATTGATGCATTGGCCAATTCATTTTTACTGCAGTAGCAATGAGACTTCGTATGGTGGTCATTTTAACAACTGGTGAAAAAGTTTCAGTATAATCTATTCCAGCCTTTTGAGTACAGCCTTTGATAACCAATCTGCTTTTGTATCGTTCTATAGTACCATCAGCACGTTTTTTGATCTTGTAGACCCATTTACTAGAGATAGGCTTTTTGCCCTTAGGTAAGGCAGCCTCTACCCATGTGTCATTGGCTTCAAGAGCAGAAAATTCTTGTTGCATAGCATCTTGCCAAGCAGGTATTGCAGCAGCTTCCTCATAATTTCTCGGTTCATGTATTTCAGGATTAAGGGGATTCAAAGAATTATTAAGTGTTGAATTAGTAAAACAACATAGATGATTGGGGATAGAAAAAAATGAGGTTAGTGTGTGAGGACAATGAGGAGTGCAATCAATATCAGATTCTGAAGGATGCAATTGAACATTACTGCAAATATAATCATCTAAATAGGGTGGTTGACGTGGTGTTCTAAATGACCTTCTGAGAACAGGAACTTGAGTGGGATGTGAAGAAGAGTTACTGATAGTAGAGTGAAGAGGAACAGACTCAGTGAATGTAGATGAAAAATAAGGAAAATCAAATGATGTGTCATTAGCAAAGGGAAGAAAGGAGTTGATGTGTTTGAGAGAGGGAAACAGTGATTCATGAAAAACAACATCTCTGGATATGTGGATTTTGTGTGTATCAATGTTATATAGTTTATAAGCTTTCTTACCTAGAGGATATCCTATAAAATGCAAGGTGAAGCTCGTGGTTGAAATTTGTCACGTCCTTGTCTGAGAGTGGATACATAACACAAACATCCAAAAGAGCGAAGGTGAGAATAAGAAGGAGGATGGCCAAATAAGATTTCAAAAGGTGATTTATTGTGAAGAATTTTCATTGGATATCTGTTGATAAGATATGTAGCTGTGAGAATGCAATCACCCCAAAAGATTATGGGTAGCTTAGATTGAATGAGAAGGGCCCTAGCTGTTTCTAACAAATGGCGATGTTTTCTTTCAACTATACCATTTTGTTGAGGAGTGTCTCGAGTACTAGTTTGGTGAAGAATGCCTTTAGACTGAAAAAAAGAAATGGCAGCTTTGCTGGATCCTAGTTCAAGAGCATTATCAGATCTAAAAGTTTTGATTTTAGCATTGAATTGAGTATAGATCATTTCAGTGAAGGTTTGTAGAAGGGGAAAAGCATTACTTTTAGTTTTGAGAAGGTGAGTCCATGTAGCTCTACTAAAATCCTCAACTATTGTGAGAAAATAGTGATATCCTCCATGAGTGGCTGTGTGATAAGGTCCCCAAACATCAACATGAACAAGTTCGAAAAGATGTGAAGATTGTGTTTGGCTTAGAGAAAAGGGTAACCTGTGTTGTCTAGCTTGTGGACAAATATTACAACTTTTAATATTATCAATGGAGTTATTGGGAAAAAATGAAAGCTGTTGGAGCTTGTATAAGGGCAAGTAACCCAAGCGTTGATGCCAAATATGACCATTTTCATTGTGAACAAAATTACATAAAGCTGTATTCAAAGAAAGAGTAGAGATAGGAGTATCAACATTCTTATGTCTATTAGCCAATACATTTATGGAAGAGTTGGGAGTACATTTATTGGTAGAAATAAAATCAACTATATTACAAAGTTTGTCTAATTGAGTAGAATCAGTAGAATTATATTCTTTCAGAGTGTGGAAGGTAGGAATATGTTGTAGAAGATACAGCCCTGAGTGCATTTCACCAAGTTCCAGAGGCCTCTTCATTAAGGGGCCCTGAAAATAACATTTTGAATTAGTGAAAAGGGCAAAAGAAGAAGCCTGAGTGCATAATTTGCCTATTGAAAGCAAGTTATACTTGAATTGAGGAACATGAAGAACATTATGAAGAATGATATCTGGGTGAATGTGTACCGAACCTACTTTATGCACATGAACAACATGACCATTTGGTAAAGTAATGTGATATGCTTTGGGAAGGATGCGTGTGTGTGTGAATAAATTGGCATTATGACACATATGATCACTAGCACCAGTATCAATGATCCAAGTATAATCAACAGCTGACCAACCATTATGACAAATACAATTTCCAGAAAAAAAATGAGGAGAAAAAGCTGTTATACCAGAAAAATTAGTTGCTGTAAATGCTTGACTAGTATGTTCTGCAGAATAAGGAGGAGTATTATGATCGCCAGATGGAGGATTAGGTTTATTATTGTTTTGTAGATTACTCATCATAGTCATTAATTGATCGAACTGAGTTTGAGATATATTTGAAGGATTATTGGTAGAGTTCCAGGTTTGTAAAGCTGAAGGATCATGTGGATGTCCATTGTCAGTGATACGAGGATCATGTGAAGCTTCATTGAGTTGCTGGTACATAACATTGCCAGAAAATTTCTTATTTTTAGTAAACTTAAAATGCTTGGGAAAGCCTACAATTCTGTAGCATTTATTTGCAAGATGCCCGGACTTCTTACAGTGAGTGCATATGAGTCTTTTGCCATCGAACTTTTGTTTCTGATTTTGAGGATGCTGGAAAAATTGCGGATGAACCTGAGTATGATTGGATGCATACATGGATGCTGATTCATTGATGAATTGTGATGAAGCATGAACTTCTTTTTGTTTTTCTTCTTGAGATAATAATGCATAAGCTTGACTAATAGAAGGCAAGGGTTTCATCATGAGAATATTACCTCTAATGTGATTGTAATCACTATTGAGACCCATAAGGAATTGAATAAGACGTTGGTCTTCATTAAATTTTTGCAAAGCTTGTGCAGCACCACAAGAACAAATAGGTAGAGAAGATAGAGTGTTTAATTCATCCCAATTTTTCTTTAATTTAGTAAAGTATCCAGCAATGTCGTTCGTACCTTGGCCTGATAACCGTATATCCTTCTCTAATTGAAACAGCTTGGCACCATTTGCTTGACCATAGCGATCGTCAAGTTCTTTCCAGATGTCGTGAGCGGAATCCGAATAAAGAACACTGTCAGCGATGTCGGGAGATAAGACATTCAAAATCCAGGAAGTAACCATATCATTGCATCTCTTCCATTGAGGAAACTTCAGATCAATGATAAGAGGCTGAGAATTGGAACTGATAAAGATTAATTTGTTCTTTGCTGATAAGGCGATTGACATAGATTTCTTCCATGAACCAAAATTCGAACCATTAAATGGTTTAGAGACCAACAATAAACCAGGATGATCAGCAGGATGGAGAAATAGAGGATCGGAATGGTCAAGAAAACTCAAATTAGGATCTTGATTTGTCATTGCAAACGATAGAGTGAACAAACGAACAAACCAGCAATTTTCGAACAAACCAACCAGCGATAAAGATAGTAGAAGATAAAGCAACCAGCGTGAACAATTGATAGCGAACAAACCAACCAAACGACAAACGAACAATTGATAAAGCAGAAGATAATCAATCAAACCAATCAGAAGATAGCAGCGTGAACAAACCAATTTTCGAAACCAGCGTGAACAAACCAATTGAACGAACAATCTAAACAATCAATCAATCAATTTGCGAACCAGAAGATAATCAAGCAGAAGATAAAGAAAGAACAAACCAGAATCTTGATTTAGGGTTTTGCGAATGAACAAATCAATTGATTTTCGTTGGCGAAGATAGAGTGAGGAAGAACAATCGAAACTGAAATCAAGTGATTGAGAGATAATCGAAACTGCAATTTGAAGCAATGAGAACCTTTACATCTGATACCATGTTAGTTTTGAAGATCTTGATGAAAATCTGATGAAAATCTTGATGAGTATATTGATGAAGAGTATAGATGATAAACTGGAAAGGAGAAAGATGAAGAAAAGAAAAGCTAATGATGGGAGACTATTCCTCTCCTTTTTTATTATTAAGCATATGAGTAAAATACAAAAATAAGACTATATATATACATATATCAATATTTCTCTAACAAGAGTGTGAAAAAAGACTAAGTATGTCTAACAAGATTGCAGGTCTTGCTAGCTTCATCGAGAATCAGAGGTTGGAATTTAGGACTATCTGTGTTTTTCCTTTGTGTGCAGCGAAAGAGAAAGGGATTTGGAAAAAAAAATAAGGAAGGAGATGATGAATAGTAGAAAGGGGAGAACAAAACTGATTTTGGTATATTTATTTGATTAATTATTTATTTTGTTATCTTATCTCACGATTATTTATTCTACTCGACCCAAAATAATTTTCATTCTAATACTTATTTTAAATTCATAATATTAATTTCTCAAACGTTACAGGATTTGACTCGGGTCGGTCATTATTAGGTTCGAGTAATCTCGGTTAACGTTTATGTGTCGGTTATAAAAATCGGTTACTGCTCGGGTTCAACTTTCCCATTTTCGGTTGTCAACCAGTTCGGGTACAATTTTGGTTCGGGTACTGTCGGTTCGATAAACCAAAAAAAGGAACACCTTTTCGGGTCGGTTTACTTTCGATTTCGGTTCGGATTTTCGAGTCGGGTCACTCTTGAACAGTTCTAGTTGTAGTCACTTTTTTTCAATTTATTTAAAAACATCTCGTAAAATTGAAATGATAAATGTAAAAATGTAATCCCAGAGAAGGGATTACTAGTGGTCGGGTATAATTGATAACTTTCATTCTTTAAAAACATCAATGAACATATATGCTTATTTCATTGTTTAAAAACACTCGCGTATACTCGGGTATACTCGATAACTTTCATTCTTCAAAACACTCGCGTATACAAGTCATTGTTACATATTACATATAATCCCAATTAGGGGAAGCAATTTGCTCGATATATTTATGTACAAATGCATATACAAATTATACAAAATGGACGATGCACTAGTGCAATCGACAACCGGGGTGGATCTTCCTAGTGTGCCAAAATCTAGTGTGTAATGGCTGAAAAAGTTCGGGGAGCGAACAAAAAACAGTTCTGAATGAACTTTCAACAACAATATTGATTTCAAGACAGGACAACATTTACATAGATGATAGTAAATAACTCAAGATGATGGAGAGTCAAAAACAATGGTCTGACCAAGCACAAAAAGAACGAGGGAGAGCTTGATTGCAAAAATTGTAGACAAAAGTGTACGATCCACTGTCCAACCGTATAATGTAAGCCCTCTAGGATTCGCCTGCAAATATATCACTGCAATTGCCACAATTTAGTATGATGAAAGTAACAGAAATTTATCGTAAATGATACAAACATGATTTCAAACTTAAGAGTGACACTGGAACTAAATTCAAAACGGATGATACAAATATGAAACAGATTATACATTACGATAATCAGCAATAAGATGAACTAGACTTACCAAAAGATTGTCTTTTGTTATATGAAGAAACTGAAGCAAATTGGGAATGGTTGACAATTGAATTTTCATCTAGCAAACTCGATTCACTCTCGGAAAAACTCGAAGATAATGAACACAAAGATATTGAACGTCTACCTCTATCAAGAGACTTGCAAGTTACTATTGCATACCATCTACATGCAACTGCACCAATGCCCTGGGCTCGGGAGGAAAATTTTGTACCAGCATGTAAGCAAAGAAGGGTCTCAACAACTTGAACGATTGAAGTGACCTAAAATCACAAGGAAAACGAAATCAATGCTTAGAAACATAGATAACAATGAAATGACAGAAGTAGAACAATTTTCCAAAAAACGACAAAGGAAAGATACCCAAGGTCTATCTATTGCAAACAATAAGTATCGTATTCTTTGCTATGGCCGAGCGTGAACATAACAACAATACATTATTAACCCAAGAGGTAGAATCCACAATCACTAGCGGCTGTTTAGTTAGTGGTACTAAATGGTGGTAATGGGAATGATTTATAGCGTAAAATTTCATCAAAAGAACCATGTCATTCCCATAGTGATGAAACTTTGATCACAAAAAAGTTTTTTGTTTACAAATTTCCATTATCACCTAATACCACCTTTCTCAATGATAATGCATTTGAATGAATTTTATGAAGAAAATGAGATGATTAAAGTTAGACAAGCATGACCATCAAGGTAGCCAAGAGATTTTTTAACCAAAATTACACGACTTTCTATTCTCATTACCACCGTTTATTATCACCTACTAAACAGGCCGTTAATGTAAACACTACAATTCAAGTGAACTTTTGTTCATATCTTCGACAAGGGTATTCTAATTTCTACCAAGTTACATATTCCACAAAAAAATAACTCGAAAATTAACATCAAAGTGAAATGCAGTCTGACTTACAGCAAAATTTCCACCATTTAAGAAGGTAGCTCTTCCATTCACACCCGTGATCTGTATCAGTGTCATACATAGGCTAGCGGTGACAAAGAGGAAGACCAAGATAAGATATATCCGAAATCTATGGCTGATCCTAAAAAGATAATCCCTCAATAGCATGTGTTCGTCCATTAAAGGTAAGCAAAAGATCATTTCAGAATACTTCTGTGAAGAAACTCTCATTGATCCTCCCACAAAGATCAAGCAAAACAGGTATATACTTAAAAGTATTTCTTATTTATGTTAAGTTATACGATATTTATTATTAAGACTTAATCGACAATAGATTTCTTGGTTAATTAAGCTCGCGTACATTTAAGTTCTAACCCTCTTAGCACTTCTTATGTGTGAGTCACTTAATGATTTTAGATGTCATAACTAAGATTCAAAATTGTTCTATTACAGTGCAATGACAAATAATCAAAAGATATTAAATGGCCTTTCACTTATATGGAGTTGTACATTATTGATTTTTTATTTCTTAAATTATACATAACTAAAAATTGTTAAAAAGATATTATAAAAGTATGCAAATAATTGATTCGAACAAGATTCCACTTAACTAGATTTTGAATTTTACATTAGTCGTAATATATAAAATAAACTTAAATAATGTATAGTGTCAAATATACTAATCAGAATGGAGAGTACATATAAAATTCTTAAGCATTGCTCCTCTATCTCCTTGTATAAGCATCAAAGAGAAAGTAGAATTTTTTTTAAAAAAAAGGTAGATATTTGGTAATAAGCTAAGATAAATTAAATTGCATAGATGGTATTCAAAGAGAGTTAAAATGTAAAAATAAGGTTGAAACAAAGTGATGCATTCATTTTGAATAATAGAATTGATGCAAGTGAGACGAATTAACTCAAAATAAAAAATAATATTAAATGAAAAAAGATAGATGGAGTGTTATGAGTTGGTGCAATCTTTTGAGTTTTATTGCATTGATTAGTCAATTGACTCATTGATATCTCCAAAGATGCAATATTTACGTGTTTGTTAAAGTTGTAATCATATAATCATGGGTATATTTGCTCTGATTCACTAATGATATGATTACATCATCAAATCAGTCAATTGACTCATACTCTCTTTTTACAGGGTTCTTACCGTTTGGGGTAAAATTAACCGTTTTTCTCTAGTCCTTCCTGTAAAAAAGTATAAATATATATTGTCCGTCATCTATTCTTCTTCAGACCCTACTTTTAGGCGGATATTGAGTATAATGATGATGATCAAATTAGTGAACAAACTCAGCGATCTTTTTTCCTGAGAAGATCATATTCATATCTTATATGCTTTCAATTGACTAAGAGACTTGTCATACCTTTTATTTTTGTTGGTCCTTTTTATTTTGCTACAAATCTCCTTTATAAAAATGTTCCTATTATTTTTTTTATTTTACTTTGAACATAATTAACTCTGTTTACTCTTATTTTCATTAATACATATAGTCCTTATATATTTTTCACTAATTTTATTTTAAATTTTATACTTCATGGCTCCTATATTTTTTATTATGTTTATTTTAACATGTTTATAATGCTTATGATATCAACTTTTTCACCATTAAATTTATTATTTAATAAAATGATATATTTATCATTAAAAAATTATATTTTTCTTAATTTTCATGAACGTGTGATTAACTTTAAGACACAGAGGAGTATCATTCATACAATTTAGATTTTCTCATAATTTGCTTATATTTCTGCAATATATAACTCTGATAATTTCTTAGAAACGGAGAAGAGGACTCGACAAATTTGATGACTTTGAGTAGAGTTAAAGGTTTAAAGGACTACCATGATCTTCTTTTTTAACACCAAAATCCCAAGATTGAGTGAATTCAAATGTTAAGAATGTGAGATGATCTGCATCAGCCATCAGTTATGGCGTCCACTCGAGATTCAGGATTAAGACCGCCCTTTTTTAGAGGTTTAAGGGCTTGTTTGGTTGGATTCTACCTTCACGTGGCACTAAGTTCTATTAGCTTTCACCCCCAAACACACATCACACACACCATGGTTACAACTCATTATTACTGGGTTTTTTATTCGTACACAGCAAAACAAATTAAACTATGGACTAATTAGAAGGTAATTAAATTTATTAAGTAGATGTGTTCATTCGAGTCATCGGGTTGATTTCAAATCTGTTGTTTCGGGTCGGTTTGAAATTAGGTTTTGTGTCCATATTGGTTTTTACAAATTGTTAATCTATTTTTGATGTCGGATCAAATCGAATTCGGTTATAAAGGTCGAATAAATATCAAAGCATCGAATGTGTTTTGAATACCTCTAGTAAGTATAGTCAAGGAAATCTTGTTATGGATCTGCCTAGGCTATGGTCCGGATCATTGACTAAAAACTTATTAATATCATACTATGTGTGACATACTTAACAAAATGATAGTTGAATTGGTTCGATTAGATATAAGAATTTTTAGCCCACTTTAATATTAGTATTCTAGATCTGTTCCAAGTATAGTTAGATCACTAATTACTAATTAGTTGGAAAAGGCATATATCAAGAGGTGGAGGTAGAAGTTAGGATTAGATAAGATTCTGAATAATAAACACTTAATTTAATTTGATGGAATCTCACTAGGTCAAAAATAGTCAAAGTTTTTGTTTGCTGTTAGTAACAGACAACAAACTCTTTGACTTTTTTTGATCTCCAGTTTTTGTTTGCTGTTACTAACAGCGAACAACACCAAACCACAACTTTGAGAAAAAACTGCTTATCTTAGGAATTATTTTGCAAAGTTTGCTATTATATGAATTTTTTATATTTTTTTGCTTACTTATTTCAAATTTTCTAAGTTTTCCCAAGGGACTAGTTTGTCTTGGTCACAAGCACAACATAATTGTTCACTGAAACGACCTTTGTTTGGATGGACTTTGTACACCCGGTTAAGTTAGGTTTTTCTACATTGATTAATTTTTAAAAACACAAATTCTTGTGAGAAACGGTCTCTTTGAAAAACTGTTTCTAATTGGGCTGGTCCAAAAAGAAATATATAAAGTAAGTTTGAAAATTTAAAGTAAATAAGTAAAATAATATTAAAAAAATCTCAAAATAAGCAATGAAGAAACTTGTTTTCCAAAATAAGCACATTCAGCCCAATACTGAGGTTTGGTATTTGTTCGCACTTACTAACAGCGGCTCATTACTAAGTTAAGTCAAAGGAAGTCAGCTCAGCAATCGGCCGTTGTTAGTAAGAGCAGCCCATTGTTGAGCTGACTTTCTTTGACTCAGCTTATTAATGGGCCGCTCTTACTAACAGCGGCCCATTAATAAACTGAGTCAAAGAAGGTCAGCTTAGCAGTCGGCTGCTGTTAGTAAGAGTGGCCGATTGCTGAGCTGACTTTCTTTGACTCAACTTATTAATGGACCGTTGTTAGTAAGTGGGAACAAATACCAAACTTCAGTATTGGGCTAATAGTGCTTATTTTGGGAAATAAGTTTCCCCACTGCTTAATTTGAGATTTCAATATTAGTTTGCTTATTTACTTCAAATTTTTCGAGTACGATTTTCGGTGTGTATTAAGAAAATTGAAGTAAGCATTTTGAATACTGTAAATATTTAAGTACTTACTTGGTCGACATTAAGTATATTATAAGTAGGTTTTAAAGTATTGTTAGTATGCATTAAGGATATGATAAGTAGGCTAGTAGATATTAATATTTTATGTAAGTAGGCTAGTGGATTGGGCCTGAGAAACGTCTCTCAAGAGACCGACTGGTTAAAAATTGAGAATAATACTCCCTCTTATCCCTATTATTTGTTCCAAGTGACTTTTGAGGTTTTACGCTATTCATTATTCACTTTAATTTTATATTTTATTTAACTTATAAATTAAAACATAACAAATGGATATCTTGATTAATTTGTGTCAATACAAATTTTATTGGCTTCAACTTTATATAATTTTGTTATACACAAATAGAAAATATTAATGCATGCCAAGTATTCAATTTCAATTGGGACAAATGTTGAAATAGGTACCAGGGAACTTATTATAAACATTAGTACATTTTCCAAAAAGACAAATAAGAAATGTGTGTAAAATGTGAATAATGATGATTCCTTATCGTTTGTCTTTATATTTTCGTTTGGAAAAACTTGCGATGATTAGTGATATATTATGTACATAATGTATCACTATTTATTGTAAGTATTTTTGTTACATAGTACTGCCTTCTATTATTTTTATGTGTCTTATTTACTCTTGGGATATTATTTATCTATTACTCTTAAATTGTATTTTATTATTAATCTACAAGTTAAAATATAGTCATGTGGGATCTTATTTAATTCGTTTTAATGTAAAGTTTATTAATATCAATATTTTATAATTTTTAATTAAAAATAATTAGATATATTATGGATTGCATAAGTGCATTGGATAGAGTAAATAGAGTAAATGAGACACTTAAGATGAAAGAAGGGAGTACAAATTATAAATTGCATTATGTCATATATAATGTAACAAGTAGGGATAGACATGTATGGGTTCAGATCTAGATCTATGTCGAGTTCAGCTAGACCTAGATCCAAATTCTATTGTTTTTATTATACCAAGACCCCTAAAGTCTGGTTGGTTTAGGGTCTGAATTTGGGTCCAAAATTATTTTTTGTTTTTTCTTTATAAAAATATTTATACAATTTTCGTTCATTTATATAAAATTATTTTAATATTGTTTCAATTAATAAGGATTTTCTAATTAAGAAATCAAATATATGAAGTTTTTCACCATTCATGTTCTTAAGACGAAGTATTCATTGATTTTTAAAGACAAATAGTTCAACTACCATTTTTTCAAATTACACAAATTGACAAAGTTTTAAATCAAACAAATAAGTACACTTCATAAATTTTTATATAATTTTTCAAAAAATAAACATGAAAGAGTCTATGAATCAGATTTGAATCTCAAAAATATAGACCCAACCTCTAAGATCAAAGACGGACCCAACCTAAAAAGTTTAACACGGACCCAAACTCTTCCCTTTCCTTACAGATGTTTTTACAAAGAATGTTCACAACAATTAAAAATAATAAAATCTTTTAGACGATAAAAATATTTTTTTAATTAAATAATAAATTTGATGTAGGAAAAGTGAAGACCACAAACATTAAATATAGAGATCACAACTATTAAAAAATATTTTATAATATTAGAGGAAAACATACAAGAGTATAAGAAAGATCAAGTTATTGGAAAATATGTTATGAATTATAAGAATTATTAAAATGTTAAAACATTAATATATATTATAAAAGATATTTAATAAGAATAAGAAATAGGAGAACTTAAAAAGGATAACGGGAGTGGGAGTATTACATACAATGAGTGATGATATGAAAATGGGAATTTGACATTTGACGATGGAAATAAAGGCGGAAAAAGTGAAAGGTATTGGGAGCAAAATGAGTGGTGATGCTAAAACCATGAACACAAATGAAAAATGCAAGCCATGTGTCACTATGTAAGGCCTCTTCGCTCATTCAAGAAGATAACCATAAATGCATAAAACATTATGTCATTGACTACGTCACTTTTACTCCACAATTCATTCACATTAAACGTACGTACGTACGTACTCTACTTTTATCACTATATTTATTATTTATACCCACAGCCCACAACTATAAGTATAATTGCTTATTACTATCCTTTTCAATCTATTTTTAAGCTACTGATCTCTTTCAGTTTTAAGTTTTTTCAAATTTGCACAAAAAATATGGCTCAAAATGAACATCCACAAAAGGCGTTTGGATGGGCTGCTCGAGACACTTCTGGCCTTCTTGCTCCTTTTAACTTCTCTAGGAGGTACCCTCTACCTACCTTTCATTTTTACTTCTTGCTTTTTTTCCATTATTTTTAATTTATAATATTAAAATATAGTCGAGTAAAATTTTATTTGATTAATTGCAATGTAAATTTTATTAATATTAATTTTATAATTTTTAATTTTAAATAATTAAAAGATATTTAGAATTGAACCAGTGAAATAGATTGAAATAGAGATTTATATATCAAAACATTTATCAAATGACTTCTTAACAAATAAATGCATGCATAACACACTACATTGGACTTATTGTTGATGTCAATAAATAATTTAAAAAATAGTGTGTGCACACACTTTATAAGCCAAAATAATATTTACTATTCTGAAGGACATTAATAACTTATTAAGTGTGCATATTTTATTTAATTTGTCGATGTGAGATAAATCAAGACCATATGCTGAATATTTGCTAAAGATACAATTTTAAAATGGTTTTGCAGGGCAACTGGTGATTTAGATGTAACTTTCAAAGTGTTATATTGTGGAATTTGTCACTCTGATCTTCACTTTATTAAGAATGAATGGGGGAATGCCTCCTACCCTGCCGTTCCTGGGTAATGTAATTTGATTACTGCTATTTTTTCCTCCACCTATTCAGCAATTTATTAAGTTCTTATAATATGGTACTAAAACTTTTGAAATGATTTAAGTTAATTACGGTTTATATAATTTTTATGGATTATTTTTTTGATAAATTAATAAAATTTATATATTATGATATCTTTATTCTTTATCATTATCATTTTTAGTGTGTTTATACTTTTAATATATTAATTTTAATAGTATTTTTTTTGAAATTTACTAAGCGAATATATAAAATCAAAAATAATTTTATTTTTTAAAGGGATAATTATTGAAAGATTAAACTGCATTTGTTGAATATAAACAATGATTTAAGTTTATTTCAGTTTATATGATATTAAAATTTTTTCCAATTTAATTAGTTTTTATATGTAAATAATTTGCGGCATATTAACTATTTGATCCATCTTAATTCAAAAGTATCTTAATTCAAAAGTGATTAAACGTGTATAAATGTAAATTTTCTTAGGCACGAAGTTGTTGGAGTGGTCACAGAAGTTGGGAAAAAAGTGCAAAAATTCAAAGTAGGAGACAAAATTGGGGTAGGATGTATGGTTGGTTCATGTCGTTCATGTAACAATTGCAACAAAAATCTTGAAAATTATTGTCCAAAGACGATTTTAACTTATGGATCCAAATACTATGATGGTACCATGACATATGGTGGTTACTCTAATATCATGGTGGTTGATCACCATTTTGGTGTTCTGATTCCTGAGACCATGCCACTCGATTCCACGGCGCCTCTTTTATGTGCTGGCATTACTGTGTATAGTCCGTTAAAGTTTTTTGGGCTGGCTGAACCTGGGCTTCATGTGGGCGTTGTTGGGCTTGGTGGGCTTGGTCACATGGCTGTCAAATTTGCTAAGGCATTTGGGGTTCATGTCACTGTTATTAGTACCTCTCCTGATAAGAAGGATGAAGCTATTAATCGTCTTGGGGCTGATTCTTTTGTGGTCAGTCGCGATCCTCAACAAATGGAGGTAAATTTTTCTTGAAAATAACAACTTTTTTATGTCAATTGAGATATAAGCTGATAATTATAATCTTAGGATATGTTATATATTATGTCATGCTCAATTATATAAGAGTTTTTTTAGGCTAAACCTTAGATAGTCTAGTGTAAGTCTTTTTTATGTCTAACTTTAAATATTCCACTCGTGACGAGTAATGAATATGAATTTGTGGATCACCTTTTGTTTAGCATCCAATATCAAGAAAAATAGAAAAAAAATCAACTCAATCAAAATTAAATTTGATTTTTCTCGGAAACATAAAGAGATAGATGCAGGACGCATTATCTACACAAAATAAAACAATGTCATACGCAAAAGGAAGAGACTCATGGAATGTTAAAGGCAAATATAGCTTTTGCTTATTTTCGTTTATCCATGGACAATAATACATCTCGATCGTAATTGATGGATATATTTCTTTCTTTTCCCGGAACAAATAAAAGAGAAATCATGAAACAACTAATCCCTCTTTCTTTGTAGTAGTAAATATTGACTAGGCAATTTGGTATAAATTTGTATAGGCAGTAGCAGGAACAATGGATGGCATAATCGACACGGTTTCCGCATCTCATCCTCTCTTACCATTAATGGCATTATTAAAAACTGACGGAAAACTCGTCATGGTTGGTGCTCCACCTAAACCTCTTGAGTTGCCTGCTTTTTCAGTAATTTCAGGTACATAATCTCTTTATCCCATTTTAGAAATAATGATTTCCTTTGAAAATTTGAAATTGAATCGAATTTTTTATTTGTGTTTGGCAAATTAAAAATTTTCAAATTTGAATTTGAATCAAATTCTACCGTTGTTTTTAAAGCAGTTGAAGTTGAGAATTTTAGAATGGCTATCTAAACTTCATCATTCTCAGATTCTTTATTTATGATTTCATAATTGAAATCCATAATTTAAAATAAAATTGTTTCCAAACATTACATTACTTAATTCAAATAACTGATTGTTTATCTTATTATTTGCACATTTTATTAACCAAACGCAACACTCTTAATCAACAGGAAGAAAAATGGTAGCTGGAAGCGGCATCGGAGGAATGAAAGAGACGCAAGAGATGATTGATTTTGCTGCTAAACACGACATTAAATCCGACATTGAGGTGATTCCGATGGATTATGTTAACACGGCCATGGAACGCGTACTTAAAGCTGATGTTAGGTATCGTTTTGTGATCGACATCGGCAATACATTGAAAGGTGAATGAGAGGGTTAATTCATTTGACGTACACAATATGATGTTTAACTACAATGAGTTACTTTCAAGCCTTGTCGGGTTGGAAATAGGAAATGTATGCAATAATGGTTGGACAAAATAGTGTTTCTTCTTGTCATTATTACTCATTAAATTTGATTTTCGCATGAATAGTTGGTTTCTTATGTAGTTTGTACTTTTTGTTACATTATAATGATAATGATATGTATGTATAATAAGAAAAATGATATAATTATGATAAATGATTATGTTGCTTTCATATGTTAAAGATGGCGTTTGAAGGCCGCCTTTGTCATTGTTCATCGAGTTGTTTCCACAAAAAGATTCTTGACAAATCATTTTTTTATCTAACCCAACAACCAACTCAATTTCGGAACCGATTTAACCAGGGTGGAGAAAAAGGTGTACAATAATTTCAAATCAATAACCGTAATTTGAAAACCATCATAAAAGATTAAAATACAATAATCAAATAAAAAAAGTAAATTAAAATACAAAATTCTTATTCTATCAAATTCTGCCACATAAGGATGATTTGTTAACTTTTCAAATCACCGTTATTTACCAAGACTTCCACAAAAGTGTAGGGTTTAGGAAAAATTACCAGGAATAATAGTTTTGCGACTATATTCGATGTTCATTTAAATAGTTTTGCGGAAAAATCATGGAAATGTATATTGTTAGCTATAACAATTGTTAGAAAATATAGGGATACATTGGCTGAACGGATCGCTTGGTCGACGACGGGATGTGTTGTTTGACGATGACTTGGGTTGTTTATAAGATAGTGGTGTTGTTGCGGCATAACAAAATGTGTAATCACTTGACTACACGCTTTGTCCATCCTTTCTTTTCTCATTGTTTCATCCCTATTCGACAATTTGTATAAGTTTAGTTAATTATTCAACAATCGAATCAGTTTGTTATCCAACAACCATTTATTCTCATGTGCAATACAAGCTAATAAGATGACAATATACTCCCTCTGTGACATTGAGATTTTAATATTTTCATTTGTTTTATTGTTAATAGAAATATATAAAATAATATTTAAAAATTTGATAGTGTAACTTATGCATTCGGCCCTACAACTAGTGACAAAAAAATGATAAATTACTTAATAAACTAAATATTGTATTATTCTAGGAAAAAACTCACATAAGGTGATATTATTTATGGTTAATCAAAAGTTTGTATTATTATAGGGAAAATAATAAAAAGTTGTATTATTCACGGTAATTTTTTCTTTTATTCATTTTTTAATGTTTGGAAAATTGAGATCCTTTAATCATTACTGAATAAATAGTTTAAATTTTTGCAAAAAATGTAACATCGGTAGATGTTGAACACTTAACCAACACTAACTAAGTTGGCTTGAGAAATAAACTATAAGGAGTTTGTTAATATATAAGGCTCTTATTTTCTTGAACTATGGATGTGGGGCACTTTAAATGGATCTAGAATTGCCTCTGAACTTAACATAAACATAAGCTGTTAATTACAGCGTGACAACCATAAATAACCAATTACTTCAACAAGATTAATTATAACTAATGAAAGTTGAACGCTATATCGGAATGCTATGGCGATTATAATAATCATCGCTCATTTTGGACAATTACTTTAGAATTTAAATATCAGATATTAAAATATTTAATATATTTAAAGAAATTACATTACATGTAGAATTTGAAACAATTTCTTATATAAATTTTTGCATAAAATCTAGTAAAATTTCGTTTGTAA